>NC_134216.1:35877500-36177500 GCF_965140235.1 Caretta caretta
CTGGACGCAGATAAGAGGTGGCCCCAGCTGAGTAGGACTGGTGCAGGTGATGACCTGGCACCTCCCCGCCTTCCCCACCCACAATAACCAGACATTGGTTGTCTGGTCAGTAGATCTGACCAGACACTGTCAGGTCCCCTTTTCAACTAGTAAGTCCAGTCAAAAACTGTGCACTTGGCCACCCTAGGACTCACTTTAAAAGATGCTAAAAGAAATGGCCAGAAAGGTAGGAGGGACAAACATGAAAGCCAAAGAAAGGCAAGATTTCAAGGACAGTATGATCAATAATGTCAAGAACAGCGCAAAGGTCAAAGAAGGCAAGAATAGAGTAGAGGCCCTGAGAACTGGTCTTTAGAGACTCGGCAAGAGCAGTTTCAATGAAGAGGAGAAGGCGGATGCCAGATCAGAGGGAATTCAGAATGGAGTTGGAGGACAGGATTTCAGGGCAATGGTTATAGAAGGCACAGAGTGTGCTTACAGGTGATAGAAAAAAGGGAAATGGGTTGATATTTGGACAGGCACGTGGGTGAGACCAGAGCATGCTTGTGTGAAGAGAGAGAGGCAAAGAAGGTCTGGAGGCCTATAAGTAGAAAAAAGCAAGAGACACATTAGGGTCAGTCCTGGAGAAAGAAAATAATTGGGGAGAAAAAAGGGGAAGACCAGTCTAAACCTGATGAATGATTCAGTACATTGTGTTGAATTCTTCCTGGGCAAGTTAGTGTGTGTAGATTTTATACAAAGCTCAAATACCTCAATAACTAACTATATATTTATATAGATCAGAATAATCTCAAAGCTGCACATAAAATCTTAGTTATGGGTATGGGAAATACTTTAGTTTTAGTATAAAAAGCCTAAGCAATTCCTTTTGTGCTGTATATATGCTACATTTATTCCTTTATATACTGCTATGCAGAATCATGTCTACTAAGTAAGAGATTTACTCCTAGCTGAAATAACTATTCAGCAAAGCCTCTTGATACGCTTCAAGGCTAGATAACAGAGTCTGAAGGTTAAGTTCTGACTTACTGGAAGCCTAATTTTTTCAAAGAAGACTAAAGTAGTAGGGCTAGGAAATGGCCAAGCACTTTCCCCAATTGATGAGAAATCAGTTTTCTTCCAAGGGATTTCTGCCAAAAGGAAAGGATTATGAGCAGAGAAGAGCACTAAACACTGCCAATTTCCTTGGTTACTATATGAAGAATGTTAGATGTTCAAAGAAGTCAATAAGAAACTGAAAAACATATCAAAGAACTGAAGAGGGAGAGGGGGTGGAGTGCAACATTAATTGTGCCACTAAAGCTTGTCAAGCCATCCCATCTAATAAGTAATGAAAGAATGCATTGCACCATTGAGATTTAAAGACTTGGAAAAAACCCACACATTTATGACTTCTCTCTCATACACACACACAAATTTCAGATGAGCTGTACAACATTTTGCCATACAATTCACATTAGATCATTGTGAATTCTGGGACTAAAAATCTGAAAAAGCCACAGCAAGTGTAGAATTCAGAGTGCCATTGAGTGACTATCATACAGCAACTGAACCTAATACACAGTATTTTGTCACATCATAAAAATATTTAGCATGCACATGTTAGAAAAAGCAAAAAGGCTGGAACAGGGATGTTTACAAAGACTGTGGAAAAACCAACACCCTCATCTTTCCTGCTAGGTTTGGGTTTTTGGGGGAGTGAGGAGGTTGTGTGTGTGTGTGTTTGTTTTTTAAGATTATTCCTTTGAAATGGCTAACAATTAAAAAAATACCTTATTGCATATTTGTAAACAAACATGGCTATTTGCTGAAATAATGTTTAAATAATCTGTATGTGTGTGTTAAAATTAGTTAACTATTTCTCTCCCCTGCTCAAAGGGTAGCCATTTCAATACATAGAGAAGGCAAGGCCACAAACTTGTCTCCCTCTATTCAATCTGAATCATATCTGGTCTCTCTGTCATCTCCTTTAGGGTTGTCTCTCAATCAGCTTAAAATTTAAACACCACCAAAATAAACCTTTATCTTCCTTCCCAAACAGCTCTTCACTCCTCCTGTTCTTGGTCACTCAGGCTCATAACCTGGAGGTCAACTTTGACTATTTTGATCCCCCTCCCTGCCCTTCACATCAAAGCCATCTGCAAATCCAATGCTTGTCCCAACGGTCACGTCTAGGATCTGTCCATTACAGCTTTAAATCACATTTAGGCCTTCATGATTGCCTCTCATGGTTATTTCTACCGTCTTTTTCTCTGGCCAAACTGACAAACCATGCTCCCCTCCCATTTCCAGTCAATATATATACGCACACACACACACACCCCAAAAACCCATAGCCATTAAGACAATCTGCCTCAGCCGTTGTTCTGACCATATCACCACTGTCTTTGAACTCTTCTGTTCCCCCCCGCCCTTCCCGTCTCCTCCCCCTATCAAATTGAAGTTTCTTGTCCACGTCTTCAAGCCCTTCCATAACTCTGCTCATTCCTTTTTCAAGCCTTTTCTTCAGGTTATTCTCAGCATAGCCTAAACTGATCACTTGCCGGGACACTTGAATATTCAATGGAAAAATGGAAAAAGTTTGTTCAAGTTTCAGAAACAGGTATACAGTTAAAGATCTGCAGACCTGGGGAAATTAATAAGACCTAAAATCACACTAATTTAAAATTCAATCACAGGTGTCTTTCAGCTAAGATCAGCCTTTCAGTTGCATCTTCTCTTCAAACAGCTATGTCAGGCAAAACAGCCAGGATTTAGAGTATGCAGGGGAGACAGTGGGCTCACAACAATCTAAATGCCTAATATTAAAATAGATGCATTTGGAATATATGTCCAAGCTCCCAATCCTTTTAACTACATTTCACCCCATGCGTTATTATTTGTATGATAGCAACAGACAGAGGCCTCAACTGAGACTGGGGCCCCGTTGTGCTAAATGCTATGCATACATACAGTAGAAGACAGGTCCTGCCCTGAAAAGCTGGCAGGCTAAGTAAGTCAGACACACAAAGAATGGAAGGGGAAACTGAGGCACCAAGCAGTGAAGTGATTTACCAAAGGTTACACATAAAGTTACCAGTAGAGCCAAGAACAGAACCCAGGTCTCCTGATGGTCAGAGCAGTGCTTTGTCTATTAGACTATGTCATCTGACCTCATTTTTACCTTAGTTCCGCTCCGGTTAGAGGAACATAAGCAAACAGTTTTATTCCTCCCAGTTTTATTACTGAGCAGTCCAGGACAACAGACATGGCTGCTCCCTGCCATTGGCTGCCGTCCATAGCATTTTGGCTAATAAGATCATAAACATTCAAATTGCAGATGTTAAGCGATGTAGATGGTTTGTGCATCGTACCCTTTCCCCCGCCCTATGTCTATCTTATGTATTTAGGTAAGCTCTTTGAGGCAGGGAATGTCTACTACTTTGTGTTTGTACAGGGCCTAGCACAATAGGTCCCATTCTTGGTTGGCCCTTAAACGACTCCATAATAAATAATATTCATAGGGGTTTTCATCCTTCATTTAGGGTATGTCTACACTCCACCCAGCTCAGGAAGACAAGTACACTCTAGCTCTGCTTGAGCCAATGCTCTCTAAAAAGTAAATAAATAATAATAATAAAGAGAGAGAGGGCGAGAGAGCGCGTGAGCGTGCATGCGCCAGGGATTGCACAGGCAAGCAGCTCAGGCTAGCTGCTTGATACAAGCCTGCCCGGACCCCCTAGGTATATAATCAGGCAGCTAGCCTGAGCTACCACCTGTCTGTCTTTCTGAGCTCCCAGTTGCAGTGTAGATGTACCCTTAAAGTGCTTGCACTTTTCTGCATGCAGCACAGTAGTCAATAATAAGCACCTGGGCCAATAATAAAAACCACCACCAATATTTATCCTCCTCCCTATTTCAGCTGCAATTCTCCTATGGTGTCAGAATTCCTAGCAGCATTCGCTGTATTATCCCATAGAAAGTGCTCAGAAGGAACTTTATCAACCATCTGCTATTGAACCGTTTTTATTCTGATTCTTCTCCACACAAGCCAGCTCCTGCTATACACCTATGGGAAGTTATGGAAAGATTTATTAGCAGGGAAAAAGTTCACACTCACATAAGACCCCTCTACATGTGGAGCAGGTTTAGCACTACTTCAATAACCAGAGAAGTAAGCCGAGCATTTCAGTAATCAGACATTACAGTAGGTCTGTAACCAGCATGGATGTGTTATTTGGGCTCCTGTAATACTTCATACTTTTATGACAGTGTGCTAGAAGACAATATTTGAGAGTAGTACAAAAGCGCACTAATCTCCATTCCACCCTGTTTGGAATTACCTCGTTGCCGGCCTCCAGTCTCAGTGGTTGCAATTTGTGAGCTATTCTGGCTGTAGATTTCTGGGTTGGATTCCCCAGGCTCAGCAGAAGGCAGATCTGAATTTAGTTAGTGCCCACAACAAACTCATTCCTTCTGGCAATATACCAGAGCCTGGATTTTGTGAGCTTCAAGAAGTGGAACAAGACTTCCCTGTTCAGTAAGGCCTTTAGACATAGTATTGCAGTTTGAATCTAAAGAAGGTGCTCAGGTGTTTATGAAATGGGTGCTATTTATGCATCTTTAAATAACTCCAATTTTCCCAATTGTCCTTATGGATAGGAAGACAAAATATTCCAAGAAGAAACCACTGCCTCCAGATGTAACCATGTACAGACACCATTGGTATGTCAATTTGAGTGCTTTTATGTTAAGTTCCCAGGTTAATGCACTAGCCTTTCACCTCTGGGGAGCAGAATACAAATTGAAAAATGCCTTTCAGCCTAACAGATGTATGTTCTCATCACTAACTCTGAATAAGATTTAGCTTAAGTAGCAATTTTTGCTGAGAAAAGGCCCAGGATTAAAGTATAATGGCAGATGCAGGCCAGAAGTTAGGGGCACTAGAGGTGTGTGGGGAAACTTTCAAATTGCTTCCTTACATCCATCCTGACTTTAACCAATCTAATCAGACCCTCAGTTCTTATAAATGACAATTTGTATTATTTTAAAAAAAGAAAAGGAGGACTTGTGGCACCTTAGAGACTAACAAATTTATTTGAGCATAAGTTTTCGTCAGCTACAGCTCACTTCATTGGATGCATTCAATTGTGTAAGTTATCTTATGTAATATTTTTAAAAACAATGGACATGACAGTTACGTGTCATGCTATATATGCACTCAGGGGTTTTATACACAGAATGACTTCGAAAACCTTATGAAAGTAGATCCTAGCTAGCATGAAATGTCACGGAATGCTTTTATCATTCCTTATTCCTCATTCCATGTACATGAGTGTCTATGTTTACCCATTACCACAACCAATCTTGTGGATGCATCAGTATTTATTTTTTTCCGACTAACTGGTTCTCAGACAGACATAAATGTTTTTTAATGCAGGTTGATATTTTTAGTCAGACTCCTTAAAAACAGTTTATAGAAGAGTAGAAAGTTACCAAAGACTAGAGAGAGAAAACATTAATTCTGAATCATTAATTCAATGATTGTGGGGCCAAAACGTACAGATCTGATTTGAACAACGCTTAATATGCACATTTGCATGCCTATTCAATAAATCACCTTTCCGGCTGACTTTTAAAGACCCTTTTGGAGAAAAAGAGAGCCGTTTAGAATAACATCCATAGCAAGCAGTGTCCATTTATGGTCTGTAGAAAAGGAATTGCATGAATCATGGAAGTACATTCTAGAGGCAATAAAGCTTGTACTGCATTTTATTCTTATGAGATGTAGTTGAGTGGCAATGGTATGAATAGCATTTGTCTATATTAGGGTACAACAGATACATATTTGGAGTATGTATTCCTTTCAGCTTTTCAGAAAGAAAATGAAGGTGAGTAGTGCATCCATCAGGAACTAGCAGGGTAGCCAAAGATCAGCTAAGTAATGCAACTAATTTTTCTTCTCATGAAAAACAATGCCATTGCAATTTTTTTGTATAATTGGTAAAATCTGCACCTTTGCCCTACTATATCTGATGGATATTAAATCAAATTCTTATGGAATAGATGACCATCAATTGAGAATACTTCATGGACTAAGGCTGTTTTCATTTGATAAGATGTAGAGCTGCTATTTCTAAAACTGTCTGACAATATATTCCTAATTACCATTGAATACCAACATAACATTTCATTCTTTACTTACACTTTTTTCCCCATTTTTAACATTGTATATAAATCTATTACTCAAAAAATAGGACAAAAATAGTACATTTGTGACATTTTAAAAGCACATTTTTGGAAAAAAGAAAACAGTGGAGACTGCCTTTTAAAATGTGCATTCATTCTTCTAAGGAAAAATCTGCTATTTGAAATAGTATGAAACATAAGAAAAGCCTAAAGATGTTGTGATTCAATTCAATGAGAGCTTTGTCCTTGGTTTCAAGAATAGTATGATCGGATCCTAAATGTTATACTATTTGATGCAGTCTCTGTATTTACTAAAAATATACTAGAAAGAGCTAACCAAAAAAAATCTTAACTTTTTAAGTTAAGGAGAATGATACTCTCCCCCATTATAAACATTTCCCCAACTTTGTTTCTACACTAGAGTGATTTAAATAGCTGTAATAAAACTTACGGGGAGGGATTCATAGGAGGAAGTCTCTGCAAGGAGTTCCCCACAATTGTTCTGGACTGGGGGTTGCTCTCTGCAGAACCCACTCTCAGACCTGGAGGATCCCAAGAATACTAGAACTATACCCATGGAGACCTGCTGCATCCCTTCCCTCAACTACCCCTTATGCCCAGCTCCCTGGAAACACAACTCTATTGGAGCTGCTCTACAAGGGTATCTTCCTGCCCATGGTAGCTCCCAGAAGCATTAGGTGAGGGGGCTATACAGAAATAAACACATCTTTTGCCTAATGTCCACAAGGAGACAGAATAATACATATCCCCAACTGACCATCTCAGATGCACTCCTGCCTTTGGCCTGCCCAGTCTCTGTTCCCTCCTCCATTGTGGCTGCCCACAATCACAAAAGATCAAGGATTTCCCTACACCTCCCCTGAATTTCCCCAATCCTCCCCACCCCCCATTACATGCAGTGCTGCCAATTTGGTTGTTGGCTGGAAATTTGAATTGAAGTTGAAACAGTACACACTTTAAAAGCATATACAGTACGTGAGAAAATACTTGTACCTGAGAAAGCATAACGGGTTTGAAAAAGTATGAACAAAGACTAGCTTCTTCATACAGCTGTTATTTATGACAATGTCTGCACATTTTGGGGGGCTATTTGGCCTACCTAATGATGTCAAATTATGATTTGTAAGCAAGGTCTGAATGAGCTCTCCCCTGACTGCTAGTGATGAGCCAGGGGTGGGTGGAAAGGCTTCAGGACCAGACTGTATTTATATGAACACATATTATTTATATGTGTTTATATGTATTTATATGCCTAGGTATCTAGCAGACAGAGCTGTGCTGCCAAGTGATCACTTTTAGCTAGTGTTGGGTTACAAATCACTTTAGTATTGAATTTGGGGGTCATGAAATGTTATTATCCTTATTGTATGAGTAAAGGGCAGCAGAACTGTACGTAGTCTGCCTGAATGAGGGGGTCTCCCTCAATGCTTAATT
Source organism: Caretta caretta (assembly GCF_965140235.1). Taxonomy (NCBI): domain Eukaryota; kingdom Metazoa; phylum Chordata; order Testudines; family Cheloniidae; genus Caretta; species Caretta caretta. The sequence continues at coordinate 35,885,124 of NC_134216.1, forward strand.
TGTGCTAGGGCTTGCCAGGGCTGAGCCTCGGCACCTCTAAGCTTGGCAGTTCATAGCCCTGAGACCTCAGGGCTTGCCACATCAGTTATGAAAGTAACAAACTTGCTTGAGCCCCAGCACCCCTCTCATTACAAATTAAGCACTGGTCACCCTCAAGTGAACTGCACTCCCTGATCAGGAGGTTTGGATGGCATATCCTAGTGAAAAGAGAGAGGGGGAATGGGGCACAGGTGTTTTGCTTGGTGGCATGGGCTCTGCCTAAGAGACACAAGCACTATTTGACCTGCCCCTCTCTCCTGTTTAGAGATAGAGCTGATTAGGCTCCATAGAGAGCCTTTTGGTTTGTTAAGTGTCCACTAGAGCTGAAATCAGAGATAATCAGGTCTAAGTGCTTAGACCTGCTGTGGGACAGTGTTTTACCACACACTAAAAGCTGGAGGCCAATTTTAAGTGAATTGTCATTTGTTAATCCTGAAGTTGGACACTGGTTCTGAACAAGACCACAGCAAATGCTCACTAACTTTCTGCAAGAAACTCAACTGACTGGTTAGAAGCATGCAGTACAACAGTGAAAGACTCAGTAGTTGAAAAAGTGAAGAACTCTCTCACCACATTCAGAAAGTTTCCCTACATAGCTGATGAATGCACCAATGCAAATGGGTGTCAAGTATTAAGTTATTGCATATGTTATCTTGATAGCTGTGGTAGGCCAGTAGATGCATTCTAGATGTTCAGGTTATAGAAGAGACATCAGCTGCATCTGTGACATCTAAGAGTTAAATGTTTGTAAATTGAACCCCAAACAGATGGCTGCTTGTGTATTTGATGGAGCTGCAAACTTCTCTGGAAGACATAGTGGAGTACAGGCTTTGCTCAGAGAAAAGCGTATCTCTAAACTCTCCTATACACACTGCAGAGGCCATCTACTCCAGATAGCACTAGTATAGCTGCAGAATCTTCAAAAGACATTAGCAAAGCTATAAATTTAATGCCTGTATTATAGTCTTTTTTCAGCAAGAGTCCAGAAGGACTGAACATCTTGGAAACAAAAGGAAGATACACTGGGACTGAAGTTCAAATTAGTCCACCCTGGAAAAACCTGCTGGCTTTCTCATTAGCAGTTCTTGGCTGTTGTCTTAAAATTACTGCAACCATTATTACTGGCTTTGGAAAGTATCTACCCAGATTTAAGTAGTGAGGATGGTGGACTATTTTTGTTACTAAGTTCAGAAAAGACTATTGCCATGCTCTCTCTGGTAAGTCTACTGTTGAAACCACTTGGGTCATTAAACAGTGTCATCCAGGCATCTGCTACAATAGTAGTAGATCTTTGTCCAGCAGTAGAAGCTACCCTTGGATCAATCAGACATCCACTGAAAACATATTGGAAGAAACAAAGGCTTCAGTCTGGAAGTTGACTAATGAAGGCACTTATATTGACTCCTTACATGAGGAGGGCAAGACGTATTTGTCAAGCCAGCTGAAAAAGTACACAGACTTGATGCTTACAAATCTACAATAGTGATTTCTGGATTCTACTCAACTTCTACATAGCTTTTACAGATGCCTGTCTTATAAAACACCTACAGCCTACAGTTGAGTGGAGTGAGGTGCTACCAGCAATGGGGATGCTGTGTTACCAGGACAGAATAGAGAATTTTGAACACAGAATGCACATCATACAAACAAATGAAGATTTAACTTCAGCTTCTTCTTTATCATCACTAGTGGTTCGACCCAATCTTTGTGCTATGTTTCCTGGTGTAACCGGATGCAGACTCACCAGCAGCGCCTCCTGCTGGTCGTCTCAGGGAATTAGCGTTCCAGCCTCCGGAGCGCCCTCTTCAGGCCGGTGTCTCGCCCTGATGCCGGCTCCCATGTCCCTCCCAGGACACTGGTGCCCCTTTCATTGGGTGCTGCCCCTGGCAGTACCCCACAGTTCTGGGTCTCCCCCTCCCAGGGGAACCCCCACCCACTATCCCTACCTCGCCTCAGTCGTAGGCTCCTGTCAGTCACCACCTAGCCCCCGCGCCCTGGGGCAGACTGCAGTATGAGCCACTCATCACAGGCAAGGTGGGGTTTGGACCTGCTGCCTCTGCCCACCCATGGCTGCCCCCTAGCAACCCCAGTACCTAATAGGCCTTCCCAGGCCTGCAGCCTGTGGCTTTCCTAGGCCAGAGCTCCCTGGCTCCCTTGGCCTTTCCCCAGCCCTGCTCCAAACTAGGTCCTCTTATTCAGGTCTCTGCAGCCAGGTCCCCCCTCTCAGAGCTAGAGCGAGAGAGCTCTTCTGCTCCTGGCTTCCCTGACTTTTATAAGGCCCACTGGGTCTGTTTGGGGCGTGGCCCCCAGTTGCGGCTGCTCTGCCAATCAGCCCAGCTCTTCCCCACCCCAGCCCTCTCCCAGGGCTATCTAAAAACCCCTCTGGGCCCGAGTGGGTGTCTACCCCGCTACCCTAGCATGAAAGAAGTAGGAATTCATCTCTTGCTACTCCCAATCACAACAGCTGCAGTTGAGCATTCTTTTTCCTCATTGAATAGAATTTTGTGTTCTGAAAGAAGTCACCTTCTGCATGATCATATCATGAAGGACTGGAAGTAATGGACACACAAGACGACACCGAAGAGTTGTGCAAAATTACAAGAAACCAGGAAGGATGTAGATGTAGTACTTCATAGTAGGCTTGAGTAGCCAACTTTAATTTCTGTGATTATTTTAAAAAAACATGAGTGAAATCTAATAAAATGGTCGTGAAACATTTTTCCGTTTTTACTATGGGGCTATACAGCCCACCTTCGCCCTCACAGTCTCAACCCTTGTCGACCCTTTCCCACCCCCCATATATTCAAACACTCCCCCTAATTTCAATTCCTGGGGAAAACACAGGGGAAGATGGTGCTACAGAAGTGGCTAAGTCATCCTTCGGGGTGGGTAGGAAGATCCTTACAGAAGGTATGCCACATGCACAGATACAAAGAACACAAGCTGCAGCAGGAAGTTTGAATTTGGCATTGAATTAGCCCTGATCGAGGACACGCGCCTTTGAATATTCCAGTGTAAAACTTGTTTGGATCAGATATCCATTGAATACTGGACTCTGGGTGCACACAGTACATTTTGCAGTTTTCTCACTGAGCTTATAAAATGTGCAGATAAGGAAGGCTGTACTAAGCACGCATGCATATCTAACTTAGCTGCATGTTGAAAGACTTAGTGAAGTTGTGCAGTGCTTGGGCAAGAGCTATACAGGCACACTTGTCCCATTCACTATCTGTAAAGTATGTAAAGAACACTTAAATACTTGCTAAGGTTCGTGGAACAATGGGGTCTTTCAGGCATACCTTATAAAGTTTTAGAGGATTGGGCACTGGTGGTATCTAACAAAACAAAAATAAACTCCCAAATGTGGAATTACTTTTTCCTTCATTAGTTCACACAGAAAATTCTGACAAAAACTTTAAGGCTGCCAGTGAAGTATTCAAAAACCAGGGAACTCCAAAGTTACAGGTACACCTTTACCTATGTTTGTGTGTACAGCACAAAGTGTAGTGGGTAATATTGTGTATTACTCTGTCTATTCTAGACAAAGTGCATTAAAACAAATGCCCAATAAACAAAAATAGAGCAATAATGAAAGATTGTGGCTCATGTAGACCACCTAAGTTTACAACTGAATTATCTTGACGCTAACTGCCTCATTTCCTAAAATACATGAAAGGATTGTTGAAAATAAAATGCATAATACGAGGGTATTGATTAACTTAACATTCAAACATTTTAGATGATTTTCTTCTCTGGCAAGTCAGTTAAGCTATATTGGACTATTAGGACAAAAAATGTAAAGAGACAAGGACACAGACATTTACAAGATGCTATATGCATATCTAAGGTTGGGGGTGGAATATTATACCCTAGATATAGTATGCAATCATCTAATTAGGACAGTATCATAATTCATATTGCATAAGACAGAAAAATTAAGTTATATGTAAAACCTTAACTGTATTTATATTATACGTAAAACCTTAACTGCATTTCCTGAATTTTGAATGTTCAACTGGGTAATCTTACCATTCTCCTAATGTTCTTTTTTTGATAGAACACTTGAGTCAAAACTGTTTTTTGAGTAAGAAGAGATACAAAAGCTGTGTGATCAAATGGTGTAGACACCATGGGCCAAACAAGTCATAACAAACACGCACTATGTCTTATTTCTGTAGAGATGGCCTTGAAGGCCTCTTAAAACTACAATGATGTTTCACTGAAATTCCATCTTAGTAACTGAGTAACAAAAGACCCTATTTACCAGGATTTCATTTACTTCGAGAAAATAAAGCTAACAACACATGGCAATGAAACCTACCTTTGCAAATTTATTTTAAATCATATGAGTTTTTTTTAAACTAGAGATGCCTGCATTTAATATAAATTAATATCACTGTATTAGAAAAGAAGAACATCTCCCTCCATCACCTTGTTGTTTTTAAGTGTCTATACATCTACACTACGTAGACTGGCTAGTTTCTAACTCTTGTTCTTATTCACAAGGTGTAATATCAAAATTGTATGATTCTGTATCATATGTACATTTTTAAAAGTTAAATCCTTAAGAACTGGAACAAATAAGTTTAGTTTAAAAAATCTGTTAGAAACTATTTTTAAAACGTTAATGCTCACATTCAACTTTTAAACTGAAACTTAGCCAAAAGAGTCTGAAAGAGAGTATAGGAACATAGACGCTGATCCAAACTTCAGTGGGATTTGGATCAAGCCCTTAAAAACCCCTATAAAAATGCACATTTTAACATTAAAAAAATAGAATTATGATATTTTCGGCCCAACTAAGATATTCTATACATACAATTTTCTCCATAAAAGTACAGTACAATAACCACAAAAATTAGGATAGAGAAAAAAGGTATGTGTGACAAGTAGTCTAATAAGCATTAAATCAACTCAATGAAATAAAGACATTTCACTATTTTCTTAAGATATTATAGGATTTTTAAAAATCATATATGCTTATATATGGCTACATTATATGTATTTAAAGCATTGTTTGTTTAAACTGTGCAACCACTTATCCCGCACAGACACTACAGTGAATGTTACAAACTTATATAAATGCCCTACCCTTTTTTGAAGAACTATTGGAGTAATTGCTGGCAAAGTTACCCTTCTTGCATATAAGTTCATGTCTGCTCTTCACAGAATTAGACTAACAGCCTCCGTTCAGGTCATACATGAAATAAAGTAAGTCCCTGGCAATATTCCTTGGAGCCTCAGTTCTCAGAACCCAGTACCTTAGAGTCAGAGCAAAGAAACAAGAAAGAATGCAATAAATGTCACCCTGCTTATGTGAATCCAACCCTACCCAAAGCCAATTAAGGAGGACTCTGGGACAGGACTAACTAGCAACCAACCAATCACAGGGCTTGCAAACTCCTCCTTTGTCCTTGTAAATATGTTCTGATACTTTTGTTTATGGATGATATTTAAAGAACCAGATTAACAAGTATTTAAATCACACAGGAGCCTCTCCCCTACACCTCCATCCCCCCATCCTCAAAAAAACAGAGCAATTGTATGCCTTCTTTGCTGGTCGGAGAGAAAGAATTGTGCCTTTTGTTTAGACAGAACATCATTATACTTTTAAATTGTAAAAAGTAGGCATATTTAGATTACATTTAAAACATGCTGTTCTTAAAAGGACTTAAATTAAAGCAGATTATGCAGTAGATATGGTTAGAACTATGAGATTAAAATATGTTTTAAACACAAGCCTCTTTTGATCAAGTATGTAGGTTCTAAAATGTTACCCATACTAGATTAACAAGGTAAACAATCTACAACAGTTCAAGTCAAAAGTTCATAACATTTCAAACAATGATGTGCAAGATACACAGCTATTGCAGTCTTTTTAAAAAAACCACTGAGTAAATTATTTAGTGCATGTCTGAGTACTGTACATATCCTTGAAATGTTCAGAGCTGACTTGGCAAATACTATATTAATCCATGCCAAAACCACCTTATCCTTGTGATGGTGCGGGGGGCGGGGAGAAGAATAATTGGAAGATGAAGATAGCCATTTATGCTCAGAATGTGGTGGGGAGGGAAAAACTGATTACAAGCCACATTAGTCAGTGATTTAAAGAATTAAATGCTGATGCGTTAAAGAGAAACAATACTATCATCTATAATTAAACACTCAATACAAGAGTCTTTCAAATAGCAAATATATATAATCTAAACATGCCACTGGTACTGATAGGGCACAATTAGAGCTCAGAAATTCAATGTGCCCATTCATGATTTTAAAGTTAGGCATGTGCTTGATCACCTTGGTGAGCCCTGAAGTCAATAGGGCTTAATCACATTCTTAAGTACTCTGCAGAATTCGGCCCTGAATCAGAGCCTTAATGCTCTTTTGCACAGAGCAATATGCAGATTTAAAAAAAAAAACAACAACAATTTAACCTGTAGTATGTTGATGCTGTTACCCATAGCTGTTAAAGAATGACAAAATATTGTCAGATAATAGGAAGTACAGGCAAACATTTTCCTGCAGTTTCAAAATCTATTGGCCTTGATTATGACATTATGAATAGCTGCTGTAAACTGACGCAAAGTCATAAAGGGATCTAGACTGGAAGCTGGAATTTGATCCTTGTCGAGTTAACTTGAATCATTTAGTAAAGTCATGAAACCAATTAAAATGTGCCAAAAATCTTTTTGTTAGCTCAATGAAAGATGCTCGGTGTTCACTTTGGTTCGTTTCACGCTCGGGCTACAGAAAAACCAAACTTATGGTAACTATGTAATCTCCCAAATATTAGACATGGTACTCAAACTTTATACTCTGCTTATCTCGAGATTTTAGGTAAAGAATTCATTATATCTATGTGCTGGAAATTTTCTAGGATGCAGTTACTCTTGAAGGTCAAATTTTAATCTCCATTCTATAGCATCTGGAATGAGCATCTCCTTCTACTACCACCATTCTCAGATTGGCTACAATCAATGTCAAGTGTTTGATTATATATTTTTTTTCACCTTTTACCCCAGAATGTGACTTTAAAAAATTTGCAGTAAAACTTGAGACACAAACGGTGTTTGCAGGATTGGGGCGTCACACTTTACTCTCAGGAATACAGTTACACATGCACAAGTTTGCAGCATTAGGGCTTTAAGATCCCATGATGATTTTTTTAAAATCTTCTAGAAAAAGTGAGGTTTAAAAAACAATAATAGTAATCCCAATATATTGCACCAACCATTTTACTGCAAAGAGAATAAAAATATTAAACTGATTTTGGTTCTTACCCTCGGGTCTTGAAGTTCCTTATCTGCTGCCAAGAATTTCAATGCTTTTCACTGTATGAATAATATTTTCCTGTTTGTCTACAAGATGAGGCAGAGGATTATTTTCCCCAGTGAGACTATTTGTGTTTTTTCTGCTCCAAGCAGACATATTGACCACACCAGGTATTTTTTTACTTTCCAAGGTTTTACCAAATGTTTGAGTTTAACAGGAAGCCATAATTCAGATGATGTTGTTTTTAAAGCCATACCTACCCACATTGTACATGTCTGTTTTCAAAAGTCATTCTAAAATGGTACTGTGGGATACTTCCATTTCTTAATTATTTCCAAATCAAATCAGCACACAGTTTAGAAAAGACATCTTTTAAACTTGCATAGAGATAAAGCCAGAAGAGATCATTAAACCGCCTGTATATCACGAGCCATTAGTTTTCACCTACATTAACCCCAAAATATTTTAGTGACACCAAAGCATTTTGGTCCTTGGGAGACTAACTGTGTGCCACAGGCAGAAAACAGCAGAGACTAAGGTGCCACTAATGCCTGAGGTCCCTGCAGTGGCAGAGAATTGATTAGGTAAAATATGTCCAGATGATCCCAGCAGCCAAACCATGCTCCATTTTGTAGGGGGGGGAAGATGAGAAACCCCCAAGGTCCCAGCCAATCTGACCTGGGGGAAAATTCCTTCCTGATGCCAAATATGGCAGTTAGTATGACCCTGAACATGTGAGCTATCTCAAGGGAAATTAGTTTAGGCTACTTTCAGTTACAAGCTGTGTGCATGGAATATAAATAAAATACAGGAAATACTCAGGCAAAATAATATTTCAAGAAGATGGTGGAATAGACCTGACAGTGGTTTTCCTGGAAAGGAAAAGGGGACCAGTATTTGTCTAGGCCTTGTTTGACCGTTTCCATGTGTGTCTGGCAGCATGCAAGTGCCAATTTCTACCTCCCCCATGCCATTAGCTATTTACCTTTAGCTATTTCATCTAGAAAGAAGATTCTCTGCACCACCTCAGAGCACTGGTCCACCCCATATGGTACCCCATCTCTGATGTTTCAGAGAAAGGCAAAAAATCCAGATAACATCTGGACAACTGCATTTGGGGAAAAAAATCCTTCCTGATCCTTACAGGTGACCAGCTGAAGCCCTGAAGCATGAGATTTGATTATAGTCATTATCTTATAGTGCAGAGCTGCAAGCATTGCGAGCATATTGAAAGCAATTCAGTCAATCCCATTCTTACTATGGCTCCTAAAGGAAAAGGATGAACAGGACGAACTTTCAACTGCCAGCTCTGCAAAGTTAAGTTGAGGTCTGCTTACCTCATTCATCAACTTCAAAAGAGAGATTTTTTTCAGGCTAATATATTTCGTACATGTGTTCAACTTCTTTGTCTTCTGTGGGTTGAAGTTATTACTGATCTGGCTCTAGAGCAGCAACTTAGTAAACGTCCATGTTGATGATGCACAAAAAATAGAATCCAGCCCACTCTATGTTTGTACCACTTTGAACTAGTTTAAAATCACTAAAATAGCAGATATTACTCTGCATACATACAGGGAGTAGATCAGCTGAGTAAGAAGGTGCCAGTTTTTCCCATAGTGCTTTTGAGAGTAACTACACTTAAATGTATGTCATATTGGATAATAAATTCTAGAAAAGCTAACTACATTTGTCATCACTCTCTTTATATAAAAAAAAAAAAAAGAGTAACTAAGGGGGAGAGGGAAAATATCTAAAACCTGTGGAAATCTCATGAAAAGCAGCAGCTACAATCAACTGTTTTATCAATAGCACACGCAGTAGGGATACACTTCTAGTGGTGGAAGGCTGGTCTTATGAAGGCCCGGGCCCAGGAATAATGAGAGCAGAGTTCTGTTGCTGCCACAAATACAGCATGTGAACTTGGACGAGTCACAATCTTTGTGCCTCAGTTTCTACTTTAGAATAAGGATACCACCATTGAGAAGCTAGGTTCATTAATGTTTGTCGAAAGAGCTTTGAGACCTTTACATGAAAATGCTACAAAACTATTATTTTAACCTAATACATTAGTATTAGATGACCATAAAAGACCAGTATATACTCAGTTAAGTCTGCTAGTCATACCATCTGCATTTCTTTACCAGAGCCACTGAATAGGTCAGACAATCATCCTTCTGGATTTCTCTCTTTACCAGAAGAATCAGAGTTATACGATCAAGGTTACTGAGGAAACTCGTTATATGGTAGAGTTGCATTTTTCTGAAAAAGTATTTTTTTTATAAGTAAAACTGAAGTACACAAGACAAAAAATTTCAGACTTTAAAGTGCAATTTGGTTCCTTGCATAAAATGGAACAAGGTCTTATTTCCAAACTGAACATGGAATGTGATTTCAGATATGCTTGAAGTAGGGCTGGAGTAAATATTTATTAATTCCCACGTAGAGACAGCTGCATTAAAATGTTACGCCATAAAACAACATTCACAGTATATATATCCAAATATTTAAACTTGAATTCTAGATACCTAGGAAGTTTACAATTAAGATTAAATAATCATCATCAACTATGTACCTCTATTCCTCCACATCCATCTTCCACCTACTTAACTTGCACTTCTTAAAACTAGCATGGTACAGTATAGAATTCCAACAGCACGCTCTTCAGTTGTAGGAGGATACCACCACATCGACCTCTCCAGCCTATATCGTGTACAAGCCATGTATAACATCATCCATTTCAGGGCAAGTTAAGGGCAAAGCATGATAGCCTTGAGATTCTGAGCTCTGTACTGAAAACTGAACCCAGATTAGTCAATTGGTGGTGCTCAGTTGACAGTCAGCTGCTGGTACTGCAACCAGGACCAAGAGGAGGCAAAGAAACAGGTGTACTGTGTACATTTTGAAACCCCTCTACTTCTTCCCTCAGGTGGGATGCGAGCATATTACGAGTAGATTCATCACCAAATTTGGTCAGCTGGCTGTAGCATTAGCTTCCCCAGCTTGCGCTGGATACTGACAGGAATTACTGCTCACAAACCGGGAAGAATTAGTAGGGGAAGCAAAAGTGGATGGGAACCTGGGAGGCAGTGACTATGAGATGGTTGAGTTCAGGATCCTGACACAAGGAAGAAAGGAGAGCAGCAAAATACGGACCCTGGACTTCAGAAAAGCAGACTTTGACTCCCTCAGGGAACTGATGGGCAGGATCCCCTGGGAGAATAACATGAGAGGGAAAGGAGTCCAGGAGAGCTAGCTGTATTTTAAAGAATCCTTATTGAGGTTACAGGGACAAACCATCCCGATGTGTAAAAAGAATAGTAAATATGGCAGGCGACCAGCTTGGCTTAACAGTGAAATCCTTGCTCATCTTAAATACAAAAAAGAAGCTTACAAGAAGTGGAAGATTGGACAAATGACCAGGGAGGAGTATAAAAATATTGCTCGGGCATGCAGGAGTGAAATCAGGAAGGCCAAATCACACCTGGAGTTGCAGCTAGCAAGAGATATTAAGAGTAACAAGAAGGGTTTCTTCAGGTATGTTGGCAATAAGAAGAAAGTCAAGGAAAGCGTGGGCCCCTTACTGAATGAGGGAGGCAACCTAGTGACAGAGGATGTGGAAAAAGCTAATGTACTCAATGCTTTTTTTGCCTCTGTCTTCACGAAAAAGGTCAGATTCCCAGACTACTGCACTGGGCAGCACAGCATGGGGAGGAGGTGACCAGCCCTCTGTGGAGAAAAGTTGTTTAGGACTATTTAGAAAAGCTGGATGAGCACAAGTCTATGGGGCCAGATGCGCTGCATCCAAGAGTGCTAAAGGAGTTGGCGGATGTGACTGCAGAGCCATTGGCCATTATCTTTGAAAACTCATGGCGATCGGGGGAGGTCCCAGACGACTGGAAAAAGGCTAATGTAGTGCCCATCTTTAAAAAAGGGAAGGAGGAGGATCCTGGGAACTACAGGCCAGTCAGCCTCACCTCAGTCCCTGGAAAAATCATGGAGCAGGTCCTCAAGGAATCAATTCTGAAGCACTTAAAGGAAAGTGATCAGAAACAGTCAGCATGGATTCACCAAGGGCAAGTCATGCTTGACTAATCTAATTGCCTTCTATGATGAGATAACTGGATCTGTGGATGAAGGGAAAGCAGTGGACGTGTTGTTCCTTGACTTTAGCAAAGCTTTTGACACTGTCTCCCACAGTATTCTTGCCAGCAAGTTAAAGAAATATGGGCTGGATGAATGGACTATAAGGTGGATAGAAAGCTGGCTAGATTGTCAGGCTCAACGGGTAGTGATCAATGGCTCCATGTCTAGTTGGCAGCTGGTATCAAGTGGAGTGCCACAAGGGTCAGTGCTCGGGCTGGTTTTGTTCAATATCTTCCTTAATGATCTGGAGGATGGTGTGGATTGCACCCTCAGCAAGTTGGCAGATGACACTAAGCTGGGAGGAGAGGTAGATACGCTGGAGGGTAGGGACAGGATACGATACAGAAGGCCCTAGACAAATTATAGAATTGGGCCAAAAGAAATCTGATGAGGTTCAACAAGGAAAGGTGCAGAGTCCTGCACTTAGGATGGAAGAATCCCATGCACCGCTACAGACTAGGGACCGAATGGCTCGGCAGCAGTTCTGCATAAAAGGACCTGGGGTTACAGTGGACGAGAAGCTGGATATGAGTCAACAGTGTGCCCTTGTTGCCAAGAAGGCCAATGGCATTTTGGGATGTATAAGTAGGGGCGTTGCCAGCAGATCGAGGGACGTGATCGTTCCCCTCTATTCGACATTGGTGAGGCCTCATCTGGAGTACTGTGTCCAGTTTTGGGCCCCACACTACAAGAAGGATGTGGAAAAATTGGAAAGAGTCCAGCAGAGGGCAACAAAAATGATTAGGGGACTGGAACACGTGACTTATGAGTAGAGGCTGAGGGAACTGGGATTGTTTAGTCTGCGGAAGAGTAGAATGAGGGGGGATTTGATAGCTGCTTTCAACTACCTGAAAGGGGGTTCCAAAGAAGATGGATCTAGACTGTTCTCAGTGGTAGCAGATAACAGAACGAGGAGTAATGGTCTCAAGTTGCAGTGGGGGAGGTTTAGGTTGGATATTAGGAAAAACTTTTTCACTAGGGGGTGGTGAAACACTGGAATGCGTTACCTAGGGAGGTGGTGGAATCTCCTTCCTTAAGAAGTTTTTAAGGTCAGGCTTGACAAAGCCCTGGCTGGGATGATTTAGTTGGGGATTGGTCCTGCTTTGAGCAGGGGGTTGGACTAGATGACCTCCTGAGGTCCCTTCCAACCCTGATATTCTATGATTCTATGAATTGAGACGTGACCCCTGATCCATTGCCCTTCCACCCCCCATCTCTTTGCATCATGTTATCATGACTGACCCAGTAAATAGCTAAGGAGTTGGGGAGTTGGAAATTGGCACTTGCATGCTGCCAGAGAGACAGACTGACAAACAAGGCCTAGACACATGCTGGTTCACTTTTCTATTCCAAGAACAGTTGTTCTAAAATGAGTTTACAAGCGCTGCAGGCTGTGCTAAGAGACAAACGTCTGTCAAGTTTCAATATTTATTTTCCCAATGGGAGTAAGTAGTAATATGCATGGAACTTGACAGAAGGAGCACAGGCTGCAAGAGAGAAGAGTTTGGGCGAAGATATCAGAGCAGCCTCTCTACATACATGTGAATGGAATGCTAGATGCAGATGCAGCACCACTGGGAATAGTTCTCTTAATAAAGAGTCAGTTTAGTTTTAGAAACATGGAGTCCTGTCACATAATTACCTAGCAGAGAGTACATGAAACAGAGTGAGGATACAAATATCATCCTGAATAGAATCATATTCAAGGCCTCAGAAGCTAAGCAGGAATAACTTTCGCCAGGAATAATTACCATGAGTCACTCATTTGAGGCCTCACTAAGTAATATGTTCCACTAGCATGCAGTTCACAGTGGTTTCAAAAACCACTGACATGGAACTCACACATCTTATAACCTTCTGGCAAAGCTCAGGGTTTAAATAAATTCTTAAGGTTAACTACACAAAATCCAGGACTCCTGGCTATAATCATTTTGTTTTCAGGCATGCAGACGTGAAGGAACAGCTACTTCCCTGCTCCACTCTGCAGGCAAGGCAGGGCACATGTGTCCCCCTTCTCAGCCCGCAGAGCGCCAGGAATAGATTTCATTCCCAGCCTCACTCCAAGGCACCCTTTTTCTCCCCAGACAGAAATAGTGAGAAGTGGTTCTGGGACTTGGGTAAAATGCTGCCAGTTTCTTTAGGTGTGGGTTAGAGGTAGGCAGGAACTGGTTTTCCTATCCTGCAAAGATTTTTAAGATTTCAGAAAATTTTCCCATTACACATTGGGATGAACCTGAGACCTTTCAAAAAATATTGCAAAAAAGAGACAGACCAACCCACCCCACAATAGCCTGGTGTTAGTGCACTCACCTTGAAGACAGGAGATACAGCTTCAAATCTCTGCTCTGCCTGATTTAGAACAGGGACTTGAACCCAGGTCTCACACATCCCAGGTGAGTGCCAAAACCACCAGGGTACTGTGGGTCAAGAGAGGTGCTCTCTCTCTCTCTGCCCAGAAAATCCATCGTGGACCTGAGACAACTTCCTGATTAAAGTTGTGCTAAAACCAACCCATTCCCACACAAAGTTTAGTTTTCATCAAAAAAAGGTTTAATTGAAAAATTCCCTAGTCAGTTTTAGTGGTGGGGCTGGAGGAGTTTTGGAAGCAGACACCAGGGACCCGACATGGGCTTGTTGACTACACACACACGTTAGATGGATATAAAGAGTCTACTACTGTTTGTTTCCTTTCCCCACACCTCAGTTTCTATCTTTATCAGAAGCCTAGTCCTAGTGACTCATTTCCTCTCCCCAGTAAGACCCTGTCATATCCCCCATCTACTGTATTTGCAGATATACCACCAACTCCTCACTCTGGCTAAAGAAGCTGAATAGCTTCTACTTGTCAACCTGTTCAGGACTCAGGCACATCCCTAATTCAAAGCACCCCAGAAGATGAAGACAAAAATAACCGAGTTGAGTTAGTTTGTCTCAGCTGATAAATCACATTGAATATTTTTCTTCACTTATATGGCATAATTACCATGCAAATTTTAGTCTTCAAACTAATATCCACTGTTGCCATAGAGAGTCCATGCATTACTTCAGCTTTTGTCACCTTGTCCTTTAATATGCTCAAATGTATTACAGGACTTCAAAGGTCACCATTCACATGTACAAATCCTCCACCTGTTAGCCCCCTGCTTCATGTGTTAAAATTAGGACTGTCAATTAATCGCAGTTAACTCACATGATTAACTCAAAAAAATTAATTGTGATTAATTGCACTTATCACAATAGAATACCAATTGAAATTTACTAAAATGTTTTTAGATGTTTTTCTACCTTTTCAATATTGATTTCAATTACACCACAGAAAACAAAGTGCACAGTGCTCACTTTATATTATTGAGGGTTTTTTAACAAATATTTGCACTGTAAAAAATGATAAAGAAATACTTTTCAATTCACCTCATACAAGTACTGAAGTGCACTCTCTTTATCGTGAAAGTGTAATTTACAAATGCAGATTTTTTATTTCTGCTTACATAACTGCACTCAAAAACAAACAAAAACAGTGTAAAACTTTAGAGCCTACAAGTCCTACTTCTTATTCTGCCAATCACTAAGACACACAAGTTTGTTTACATTGACGGGAGATACTGCTGCCTGCTTCTTATTTACATCACCCGAAAGTGAGAACAGGCGCTTGCAAGGCGATGTTGTAGCTGGCATTACAAGATATTTATGTGCCAGATGCGCTAAAGATTCATATGCCCCTTTATGCTTCAGCCACCATTCCAGAGGACATGCTTCCATGATGATGATACTCATTAAAAAAATAATGAGTCAATTAAATTTGTGACTGTACTCCTTGGCGGGAGAATTGTAGGTCTCCCACTCTGTTTTACCTGCATTCTGCATATATTTCATGTTATAGCAGTCTCAGATGATGACCCAGCAAATGCTCATTTTAAGAACACTTTCACAGCAGACTTGACAAAAACACAAAGAAGGTACTGATATGAGATTTCTAAAAATAGCTACAGCACTCCACCTAAGGTTTAAGAATCCAAAGTGCCATCCAAAATCAGAGAGGGACGAGGTGTGGAGCATGTCTTTAGAAGTCTTAAAAGAGCAGCACTGATTTGGAAACTACAGAACCCAAACCACCAAAAAAGAAAATCTACCTTCTGCTGGTGGCATCTGACTCAGATGACGAAAATGAACATGCATCAGTCTGCAGAGCTTTGGATCGTTATTGAGCAGAACCCATCATCAACATGGAAGCATGTCCTCTGGAATGGTGGTTGAAGCATGAAGGGACATATGAATCTTTAGCGCATCTGGCACATAAATATCTTGCAATGCCAGCTACAACAGTGCCTTGCAAATGCCTCTCCTCACTTTCGGGTGATGTAAACAAGAAGCAGGCAGCATTATCTCCTGCAAATTGTAACCAACCTTGTTTGTCTAAGTGATTGGCTGACCAAGAAGTAGAACTGAGGGGACTTGTAGGCTTGAAAGTTTTACATTGTTTTGTTTTTGAATGCAGGTTCTTTTGTATATAATTCTATATTTGTAAGTTCAACTTTCATGGTAAAGAGATTGCACTACAGTACTCGTATGAGGTGAATTGAAAAATACAATTTGTTTTTTACAGTGCAAATACTTGTAATAAAAATATAAAGTGAGCACTGTACACTTTGTATTCTGTGTTGTAATTGAAATATATTTGAAAATGTAGTAAACATTCAAAAATATTTAAAATAAATGCTATTCTATTGTTGTTTAATCACGTGATTAATTTTTAATCGCTTGCCAGCCCTAGTTAAAATGAGTAAAGTGAGTTATAGAACTCCTGTCAGATAACATGGGCTTGAAGTAAAGCAGGTAACATTTAATTTTCAATGCTGTGTACCTATTTTATCCCTATGCCTGTCTATTCTAAAGAGTAATTTAAAGGATGCAGTCTATGTTCTATTAATTAAAAAACAAAAATCACATATTTTCATTCTTGTTCCTTAATTGAATTTTAGAGGTGAACATTACAGTGGTATAATGTTCTAATTCATTCTAATGGAACTTAGTAGCCACAAAATTTCTCAAAAGTACCACAAATTATTCACCCATCAACAAAAAAATGTGGTAGATGGCACACTGGTTAGTTGTCTACTTATCTTCAGACCCCTGCCCAAATGCACCATGTTCCAAAGATGGCTGAATATCATCAGCTTTGTATAGTTTATCTCCAGTTAATAAGGCAAACAAAACTAAAATTGGTCAGAACATCTTTGACTAAATGAAAATTCACCAAAATATTTTGCAAAGATATATCAGTTTCACTGGGAAAGAAGGTCAGAGTCTGTGTGACTGAGAGCAGAGTTTTTCATCCCAGATCACTCTCTAGCAGAGCAGGGACTTGAAACTGGACCTCCCACATTCCATGCCAATGCTCTAAGCACCAGGGTACAAGGAGAGAGTCAGTTCTCATCAGAAGGGACCAGAGAGCACCCTGGACCCAAAAAGACCTTCCTGAACTGAAAAGCTCAGGTTTTGATTCAAAAAGAAACATTTCAATACAAATGTATTTCTGCAAAATGTTCAAAAGGTTTTGTTGACATTCCAGCATGGAACAAGAACAAATTTGATACCTTGAACATTGCTGTGAAACGGAACTGTCAGTCTCTGTTTTTAGCTCTACACAAAAACACAACTTGCAACTACATTTAATTAAAATAGGTTTTAAAAACATTGTTTCAGTGGGGACAAACAGTTGTCAGAAGAGACCAAAGAGACGTTCAGATAGTAAATACAACCAAGAAACACTTTCATACCAAAGTCTACAGGTATGGTCATCTGGTTAATACACTAACAGGGCCTCAGGAGATTTGGGTTTTACCTCCATCTTTGCTACAGATTATGTGTATGAGCTAGGAACAGGGGCACTATGGGGGGGCAGCCCCTCCCAATTGGCCACAGAGCAGGTGGTGTGGTAAAAGTAGTAGTCCTGGCCAGTCCCAGCAGGTTTCTCTTACCCAGGCCTGGTCCACTTACCAGGATGCCCCAGACCCAGGTCCCCGCTTCTGTGAACCCTGGGCTGCCATAGGCAGCAAGTGGTTAGGGCTAGAGCCTCCCCAAATCTATTTTATGAGCCACCCCTACATATGCCCAGTGTGGCAAGCAAAGCTGCATATCTAGCAGCATCAGGGTCAGGAAAGGGGCAGGGTGGGGCCCCACTTGTGTGCTGGATTCTCAGCAGGTGGAACTAGATTCCTCAGTCCTGGCAGGGGAGTACTGGCTCCTGAGCAGTGCTTCCCAGCAAGGTTCACTGGGACAGGGCAGGAGATTGGAGAGTCCCTGGGGAATCCCTGAGGTTATGAGAGGAAAGAGATCCTGAGGTAATGACCAGGGTGTGGGAGGAGAGTGGGAGGTAACCTGGAAAATTCTGGTTGTGCCCCTGGCTGGGGAACTGAGAAAGATTCAGTGTCTTGCTCAAACTATAAAATAGGAAGAATACTTCCCTATATGAGAGGCTAAATTAATATCTATGAAACGTTCAGATATTATGGTGATGAACACAGAAAAAACCTATAAATAAAAATAAAATCAATGCTGGAATGTTCTGTGGCCTTATTAGACTATTCATCTGCACAGCTGCTGTAGGGATATTAGTCCCCACTACGCATATCAACTGTTCCTAAGTTTAGATACACAGTGGAGACAGCTGAAGATTGCTTTCTTCTAGGTTCTTGACTACAAAAATTGTGAGAGAAGTCACATTAGATAGCATAATACAGGCTTCTCCCGCTCCTCTGGCCATTCCGCCCCTCCTGTTCTGTAGATTGCTAAACTCCTCGTTACAAGCAATTCCTGGAAATCTGTGTATTTTTCAACTCTTTGCTATTCATGTACTAATTGATATCCTCAAGTTAAATCAAAGAACATTAACTCCAAAGCTCTGCCAACTCAGTCATAACAAAACCATTGTATTTCATGTTTTCTTTTCCCCTTAATATATCAATAACTCATAGTAATGAGGAAGAGGGTTGGAAGTTTGTAAGAATGTTTTCTTAACATTTGATAGCATTTCTATGTCATTATCAAGTGCTTGCAGCTGCTCACAAACTCAAGGTCTTAAAGCAATCAGTAATAGGAGTTCTCATAACAGAACTAATATAAAAGCCTATTTATAACCTAAGTGCAGGCACAAGCTGAAAATTTCAGTTTTGGGGTCACAAGACAATTTATACTATCTTGCTTTGCTGCATATCATGAATATTGTAGCAAGTTCTGAAATGCATACACATATATACCAGTATTTAGCACATATACTTGCCACACAGCGTATATATATGTACCTGAAATAGGAATGTGACAGTATCTGTGTACTGATTTAAAAAGATGTGCATGCATGCACGCACACAAACAAACACAGTGACTTCTCAAAGTTAAGCAATATCATGAAATCTCTATCTGGAGCTGCTTGAGTGAGTAATTTCACATATTAACAAAGCTGTCATTAAAATGGCTGGGCCAAACTGGCAGCTTATTAGCAACAGAATGCCTTCCCATGATAAGCATCAGAGTTAGGGACTGAGAAGAGGAGGGAGTTTCCCTTGTTGTTGGCCATCTCATTTCTTCCATCTTGTCATTACTTCCTCCCCCCACAGTTGCCTTTTTTGTGTGAAGAGGAGGTTACCTCTTTTAGATCTCCCTAGCTAAGAGACTCATTTTAGAGCTATAAGACAGGATGAGTCCATTTGCAAAAGCACTGTCTTTAAGAACTCCCTTCTCCCTACGCAAGCCTGCAAGGGAAGAATATCTTGTGATAAGAGCTTTAGACATAACTAAGGGGTGGTCTACACTGTGAACTTATATCAGCAGAGCTACGTCCACACCTGAGAGATGTAGCTATGCCAACCTAAACCCCCCATGTAGACAGTTCTAGGTCAATGAAAGAAATCTTCCATCAAACTAGCCACTGCATCTCAGAGAGGTAGATTAACTACAGCAATGGGAGAACCCCTCCCATCGCTGTAGTGAGTGTCTACACTTAAAATGCTGCAGCTGCTCCACTGCAGCTCTTACACCACCAGCTGCTTATGGCAGAACTCTGCTTTATATGGCTTTTTCTGGAGTGAGAGTGCTCTCCGGAGGATAGTGGTTTCTCCAAACTAGATTACTCCTCTTTTTCCTAAAGGATGTCAACCCCTGCTTCCTGCAACATACCATAAGAAAAAGTTCCCCCAAACCTAGGTGCTTGGGAAAAAAAAAAAAAAAAAACGTTCCCCAGCTGGAATTTACCTAACTTCCTCTCTGCAGCTAGGGCATACATAGTGGAAGCCTATCTTGTCTAAGGAAGGTCAGAGAATTAACCCCTACACCTCCCTAATAAGTCCACACTACAAAATTATGTTGACCTAACTTATGTTGGCATACAGCCACTGCAGTTAAGTCACTTGTGTGTGCACACATTTGGCTTCTTGTGTCAGCAGGGTGCATCCTTACAGGAGGACTTGTATCGATTGTATTGTCAGGATGGAGCATTGTGGGATGGCTCTTGAATGACAGTAACAGGTGACATAAGCAACGCAGCATCTACACTGATGCTGCATTGACCTAACTACATCGACCATGAGTTTACAGCACTAAAGGAGGTGGTGTTACTAAATTGGCATAGAGAGGCACTTATGTCAGCAGGAGCTAAATTTAAGCGAAGACACTTCCACAGATAGGTTTCAGGGCCACCCAGATGGGGGGGCGTGGGGGGGCAAGTGGGGCAATTTTCCCCAGGCCCCGGTGGGGTCCCAACGAGAATTTTCAGCAGCGGATCCTTCAGTGCCGCCGAACACACCTGCAGTGAAGGACCCGCCACCACTTCTTCCGCTCCATGTCTTTGGCAAAGTGCCCCAAAGACCCAGAGCAGAAGGATCCCGCCGCTGAAGACCCCAGGCCCCCTGAATCCTCTGGGAAGCCCTGATAGGTTGACATAAGCTGCCTTGCGTTGACCTAATTGTGTAGTATAGACCAGGCTTAAGACTGAAATGTCGTAGTAGAAAGTTGAAGTCTGGGTGCTCTGAAACCCAATATGCTGTATCAGTCTTTGGCCCTGCAGGAAAAAAAAGTGCACCAAATTAATAATTATTTGTTGTAGTAGCAGCAGCATTTCAGGAATGCCTAGGAGCACTAGCCATAGACCAGGACCCCATTTTGCTAGGTGCTGTACAAACACTGTAAACAAAGATGGTCCCCCTCTCCCAAACCCCTTACATTCTAAGTAACCAATGGATGGCCAAATGCTCTACCATAAAATTAAAGGAGTACTTGTGGCACCTTAGAGACTAACCAATTTATTTGAGCATAAGCTTTCGTGAGCTACAGCTCACTATTTATTTGAGCATAAGCTTTCGTGAGCTACAGCTCACTTCAAGTGAGCTGTAGCTCACGAAAGGTTATGCTCAAATAAATTGGTTAGTCTCTAAGGTGCCACAAGTACTCCTTTTCTTTCTAAGAATACAGACTAACACGGCTGTTACTCTGAAACCTACCATAAAACTGTGATCTTAGTGGCCTTACAGTTTTTAAGTAATTTTCACCATCCTCTTTCTTACTGAAAGCAGGCTTTCCTTACCATCTGGGTTCTCCTGATTCAAAGTTTTTAGTGCTGAGGGGAGTGAACAGGCTGAGGAACAGAAAGAGAAACAAGATAAGTAGCAAAGTCTCAGTTTCTCATGGGCTACGTGAGTGAAAGCCAGTCTCATGTCCAGATGAACTGTTCTCATTGGGAAGCTAGAAATAATCTTAAATGCACTGACATTGCAGTGGTAAACTTAGTTATGTAGGTGACAACTAGGATCCAAGTGTGATTAGAAATTCCTTGCATTCTAATAGCCTTCAAATGACAGCCCGTTTAGAATGATCAAGTGTCATCACAGATATCCCTGTATAGCGTATAACTGGAAAGTAAATACATGCACAAGCCAAAGCAATTTTAATTAACAGCTACTTCTTAAAATTACTTTATATACATTATCAAATGTTAATGTCACTGACCAGGTTTAGCTGTTGGTATCTGCTTGGCAGTATGTTCTGTATATTTCAATATAAATTCTTCCTGTTGCAGCTACATTTTTATTTTGTGAGTGTTTCTCCCTAAATTCATGTCACTTTCTCTTTTCAGAGACCTCTGAGTACACATCTTCACAATTTAATGGTTTCCTATTTTTAGTTTGGATAGAAATAGAATAAAATAAAGTTACACACATACACACCCTTAAGAGCTTCACAACCATTTAGAATGCAGCAGTCCAAAGATGCATTAGGATCACACCATTCTTCTGCAACAAAAAAGCTGCACAGTAACTAAGAATAGAAACCATGTTGAATTTGATTTACATTGATGTAACAAATTAAAAAAGCCAAAAACGCACAAGGTGGAGACAGAGTCATAATAAAAGCTTTGATCCCAAAACATCGTAGTTTCTGGGAAATTCGCACAATACAGCTTATGGAGAAAGCTATCAACTAGTTAATATCTCATCCAGTATTGATGACCAAGTTAGTTTACAAATATACAGTACAATGCCCTGATCCTGCAACTGGATCTGTGCAAGCAGAATATTGCACTTGCATGGAACATCTCTGAATTCAGTGAGACTTTGCACAGGTTTGCTCTCATGGTTTGCGATTGAGGCCCAGACAATGCAGGCATACTCTTAGCAAAAGAATACAGAGATCCATATGTCTAAAACATAAACTGGATGAGATTATTGCAACCCTGGTTCTTCTTCACATCTTGCCTCCAGTCAACCCTCTTTTTGGTTGGTTATCCTTACTTGGCATGTCTAACATTCTAGCTCTTTGGGAAAAGAAAGTTGGTTGAGATTTTGAAATCAGTAAAAAGGGAATGAACCACACATCTTCCATTAACTTCAATTGAAAGTGTATGGCACTAGGTCTCCGGTATACCTGTGATGCTTTCTCGGCATCCAGAACTGAAAGCCACCCTATCACCCTCCTGCCTTAGCAAAGGAGGGGTATGCAGATGCCATAATGTGTGGCAGCTCCCTGCCATCCCAGTCTGTTAGCCAACCAAACAAACTCTTTAGGACTCTGCCACTCCTAACTTTGCCTTGCAGGATAACCTTTGGTGTACTTCAGTTCCAAACACTCCAGAAGGATCTCCCTGCAGCATCCAGCCTGTCACTGTATGCCCACAGAAATACAGATCTGCTGTCTCCAAAGGGACAGAATATACACCAGCCTGTACATCTCACTTAAATATAACAGCACTGAGATGAATTTATAATAAAACAAGAATAAGTATTACTAAAGAACAGAGATTTAAAAGATGCTAAGCTGAGATAATAGAAACAGAAATGGTTGCAAATAAAAACAAAAGTATATCATGTTTCTAGGAGACTACATATAACCTTAGCAGGCTCCAAGTTTTGGCTAAAGCAGTTTTCTCATCTATCTGTGCACCACCAACTCACTTAGCTG
Organism: Caretta caretta; assembly: GCF_965140235.1. Taxonomy (NCBI): domain Eukaryota; kingdom Metazoa; phylum Chordata; order Testudines; family Cheloniidae; genus Caretta; species Caretta caretta. Next base: position 35,908,026 of record NC_134216.1, read on the forward strand.
GGGATTCACTGTTCACAGGTGCCAAGAGCACTGAGCCAAAGCAAGGTAGTACCAGTGGAATGGGAGGACAGTAAGTACGCTTCCAAAGACTGCGTGATGGGTGTGGAAGCAAATATGGATTCATCTACACTACCCGCTGGATCAGCAGGTAATGATCAATCTATCAGGGATCGATTTATCGCATCTAGCGTAGACACAATAAACCGATCCCTGATCACTCTGCCATCAACTCCTGTACTCCACTGCGGCAAGAGGCAAAAGCGGAGTCGATGGGGGAGTGGCGGCAGTCAATCCTGCGCCATGAGGTAAGTCTACCTAAGATACACAATTTCAGCTCCAAGAATAGCGTAGCTGAAGTCGACGTATCTTAGGTCAATCTTCCCCACCCAGCATAGACCAGGCCTAAGAAAGCACTTACCAAAAGGCCATGTAGAATGTGTTGCCTTGGAGGGTAAATAAAAAAAATAAGGGGGAGCTCTCCAGGCACCTCAGAGTGGTGGGAAGAAATTTCTATATCTTGCAAGCTGGCCTTTCTAGAGACATAGATGAAGATGACACTTCTTTCTATATGTGTCTCCATATAGAGGCTAAGGTGCAAAAGGAAATCAATACAGAAAAGAAGAAAAAACCACCACACACACACCCCTTGTCAGTTTCTCCTAGATTTAAAAAAACAAAAACAAAAAAAAAAACAGTCTACAGTAGGGCTGGTCAGAAATTTTCCATCAATACTGTTTTGACAACAACAAAAAAATTGTCAAAACTTTGTGTTTTTTGTGAAGTGTTTGCTTTCTGTAGAAAATTTTGATTTTTCCAACATAAAATATTTCATTTTGGACATGCCACCACTGTGCTTCATATCCCTTTTCTCCTGTATGGGTCAGGCTACCCGAACAGACTTTGTATCCCATGATGCACACGTGTCCTTACCAAGAGGAAAGGCTGTAGTGTATCATATGCCCAGCCTATAGAGCAGAACAGGAGCATGAGATACCTGAACTACAACTCCCATGAGGGCATTTCTGAATCAAATTATTTGGTTCCAGAGATTAGAGGCAACAGGCTGAGCATTGCTGCACCAACCTGGCTGGAAAGAAGGGAAGGACAGGTTCCCACTGTATTGTGGAAGACGGCAAACAATTCCAGGTTCCCTTCATCAGTAGCACACCTGGCAGCTGCCCTCCTGAGGGTGAGAAACAAATCTGGGCTGAGAGGGCTGGGACAGAGACTGCACTTAGTGTAGAGACACTGAAGTCAGGGAACTCTGGAGCCTATGAAAATAAAGACAAGAGGGTCTTGTCCCAGTTCTTGGAGTCACGTGATTATCTATTAGATTTCATTTAAACAAAAGATTCTAGCCCTCATGATTGCAACAGGAATTAACTGGATACAGGAACCAAGCGTAACCTTTGCATGGTGTGCCTGAGACAGTCTGCGACAATAGCTCAGAGACGTGAGCTACACCATGTATATCAGTAGGATGTTAACTCCAAGACCAGCTGCTCTGGGAGATCCTGCCAGCACCCTTTTATGCAATAGAAAAGTCTGAGAGTGGTTGACTCTCTGGGATGGGGGAAAAGTATGTTTATAAAAACGGCAGATGACACCAAACTGGGAGGGGTTGCAAGCACTTGGAGGACAGTATTAGAATTCAAGATGACCTTGACAAATTGGTCTGAATTCAACAAGATTAAATTCAATAAAAACCACATACAAAGTACTTCATTTAGGAAGGAAATAAATCATGGGTAAAGCAAAATGGCCAAAAAGCAGTTTTCAGCCCACTGGGTCATTTTCAGTCTGTGCATAATGCTTTTCCGAGATAATGGGTAAACATCCTCTCCATAAAAAGACAAAAGGCAGGGGAATGTAGTAGGCAACGTACTCACGCAAACACATCCCGATATCAAGTGGTACCGAAACATCCTAATATCAAGGATGGTACAAAAACATTCCCCAAGGATAACAGGAACACACTGACCCCTCCTAAAAGATAAGATCAGGATAACAGTATGTAATGAAATGTTTTAATCAAACCAACATGTTCAAGGTGATGGGTAGTAACTAGCCACGTCAGGGGGTAGTAAATAACTCTGTCAAAGGAGCAGTACGTAACTTGTTTGTATCGGGGTATACAAATTTATCTCAGATGGAATGTCTTTGTCTAGCCTAGGGAGGAATGGAAACTCCCACAGTTCACTGAGCTGGTCCATTGTACGGGCATCCCTGTATTAGTGGGCTGGCAGAGTCTGCAGCATACTAGTACCATGCTTTGTTGACAAACCTGGGTAGGTGCTTTCATCCCTTAATTAATTTTGCAGTCATTGGGCAGTTTGCTCAAGGTCTGCCAGGCCAACTGTCTGCACAGGGCTTGGGCAGCACACAGGGGGAACACACACATGCAGACAAATATTTATCAACATCTAACCATAGTATTCATCAATTGATGCATCAGCTAAATATATCCTGACAATAGATTGGAAACATCTTAACACATCTTTCCAATTATCAAAAATGGAAATGGAAATGTAGAGAATACATGGCAGCTTATTAGGCCTCATCTACATGCAAGAGTTGTACTGTTTTAACTGCACAGATATAGTTAAAGTGGCACAATTCCCCTAGTTTCAACAGTTATACCAGTATAAAAGTGTGGTTATGACAGTATATCTTAGTGTACAGAAAGGGAAATAAACTATGCCAATATAAGGCCCCTTTATACCAGTAGAGTTGCATCCATACCAAGGGCTGCACTGGTATAACTATTTTCATTTAACACACAGGTGTGTGCACACACACCAGCCAAAAGTTGTTATACTAGTACAAAAATCCATATGTAGAACAAGCCTTTGTTTAGCAGACTACTTTTCCAGGTTAGCTGAAACATGGCAGTTATCCTTAAGTTTCTACCTACTTACCACTAACACTTTTTGATGTTATTGTTTTGTAGTTTGCATTCATTTTTTGCTTTTTTTTTTTTTTTTTAAATCTAATAGTCATTAATGCATTTAATTCCCTGCTTTACTCCCAGCCTTAAAAATCTGAGCGTAATATAACAAAATTTGAAGGAAATGGAACCTTAAGGTTCTTGAGTCCTAAAAGCATTTATATCTTGTGCAAAAATGAATCTAAAAATAAGATAGGAGTCCTGTACGCCTATGAACTAATATTCACAAGTACAACCACCAATACTTAACCGGAAATTCATGAACCATTGAAGCGGGAGCACAGGTATCTCCCCTTTCTGTTTCAGTTAATCAACCCTAAGCCTGAGGGAGTTTTCAAGTCAAGAGATAATATTTGTTTTTATCAAGTTTTGTCACTGGAACTTAGCAAATTTGTCAGATATTTAGCAATGCACAATTACTAACAGTTCTATTTGCAACTCTGTGAAAAATGAGGTTTCAAATGGAAATGCTGAAAAACTTTGAACTATAGTGGCAGTAAAGGAGAAGGGTTATACAGTCAAATGTTAATGTTAATTTTAACCTTTGATTAGTAAATATTTAAAGAAAGGCCATGTTCTATGCCATAAAGTTGTTCTTTGCAATGAAATTTTAAACAAAGTTACTAATGCAAGGTAGGAAATTCTGAAAGGAAGCAAACAATCATACTGGAACTTAAAATATGTATCCAAGATTCTCTTACAGCACTGTTTTTCTAAAATGAAAATTGTGGAATTATTTAAAGTGTATTTGGTCTCAATGATAAAAATATCCATTTGTTGAGAACATCAAGAGAGAAACACACAAAGATAACATTTCAAGGAATAAACTGTTCTTCACCTTGAGATTCACTGTAGTTTTATTTTTACACTTGAAATTGGATTCAAGGAAACTCAAAGCACTAATTACCTTGAATGACTTTTGTGATGAAATAGTTTTTGGCTTATCCTTGAGCAGAGCAAGAACTGTCACTCCAAGGCAAATTACTCTTGTTTTGTCATCATAGAGCACTGAAAACTGAAACTTAACTGACTCTAGGCATTAAAAATTTCAATAACCCTTTAAGTACTTGTCTTTATTTAACATGAATGGGGAAAATGGAAATAAATATAAAACTAGATTGTTTTGTGCTTTAAAGTGTGACCATTAAATATATGAATGGTCAATACGTTCTTCTGTAATTTATATAAAATAGAATCCAACAGTAAAATGGGTACTGATTGGGTAATCTGCTAATGATCAGAAAAACAAAGATCAGAACTATAATCTATTTTCCTCTTTAAATTAAGAAACTACAAGGAACATAAAAATATATGTAGTATAGTAATGCATAGAATCCAATAAAATATACCAAAGATAGAAATGCGATTTGCCATTCCTGATAATACCATAGATTCAACTCTTATATACTTCTGACAATAACAAATGGTTGACCTCTTAAGAGAAAGGCAAAATTCCCCACCAACACACTTGGCCAATTTTGCAAAGCTGTACTTTAGGGCTAAATTTTCTTCCTGATCCCTGCAGAGAAATATATTATACCCTGAAGCAAGATATTTCATTACTCTTCATTAAGCATGCATATATACATGAGTTAATTATGGCCAAAACTATCCATCCATCTTATTATACATCTTGACAGTGATTTCCTACAGCAGTGGTCTCCAAATTTTTTTTGATGGCGCACCCCTATCAGTAAAAATTTGAGCATGCACCCCCAATATATGTATGTATAAATTATATACATGTACTACTGTACTAATATATTGTGTAAGTTATAAAACACACACAAAAATAGAAATTAAAAAACGATGAGATAGAGATGAAACAATATTTTTAAAATATTTTTTTATTTTTATTTATTAACGGTACAAAAAACTTTTGCTCTCACTAAAAAAAAATAATATTTTTAGTGAGAGCAATGTGATTGAATATGCTTTATTATTTTTGAAAATCTTGGTTTTACACTTTGTGATACAGCGGGCGCTCAGGGTGGGGGTGCGGGAGGAGGCTCAGGGCTGGGGCAGGCAGGAGGTGCAGAGCACTTACCTGGGGCAGCTCCTGTTTGGTGCAGGAAGCTCTGCGCAGCGCAGCACCACCCCCATGGCCACGATTCTGGGAGCCACGATTCGGGGAGCTGCCCCCCCCCCCCCCCCCCAGGGCCACCCAGAACTCAGGGGCTTCAGGACCCCGGGGCCCTGGCCTGCAGCCCTGCGAGCACGGGCTGGAGGACTCAGGAGGAGCAGGGGCAGCCGCGCAGCCAGCGGCCGGAGAGAAGGGCACTTTCCCCTTCAAAGCGCCGCTTCTCTCCGGCCGGCTTTGAAGAGGAAAGTGCCGCTTCCTTCCAGCTGGTGGCTGCGCTGCTGCCCCTGCTCCCCCACGGGCCGGAGGACTCAGGGCCGCCCCCTTCCCCTCCCTCCCCGCCCCACAGCGGTGCTGCTCCTGCTGCGCCCCCCAATCGATCGTCTTGCGCACCCCACTTTGGAGACCACTGTCCTACAGAAGTGAATTCCACAGACTGATTACTTATGTCCTGTTACTGTATGAAATGTTTCCTTTTATTTGTTCTAAATTTGACAGACACGGATTTTGTCTCTGTTCTTGTATTACTCATACACTAAGGAAAGAGAATAAAAGAGCAGGGAACAGATTGGTTCTCTCTAAGCAGAGAGATACAACTCAGCATTTTGTATTCTCAGACCAAGGCCTGATCTTGCAATCAGACCCACCCAGGGGCAATCTCACACCCAGGCAGCTCCTTGCTGAAATCAAGTCTTACAAATACCTAAAATAGATTGACAGGTATTAGTTCTTCCAAGTACACGGGTACTTCCTGTATACAGCTCACTCCCTGGGATACCTATCTCAGTCCCTCTTTCACCACTTGAAAAGAACAAGACTTGTGACCCTGCTGGTCCTATAGTACAGAGTCTTTTTTTGTTTGTTTGTTTGTTTGGTTTAATAAACAAAACAAAGCTCTGGTGTAGTTTTATCTGTTCAAATTTTAAGAGTTTTAAGTTTATTCAGTAAAAGCTATTCTGTTTATATGGTGTTGGTTCATTAGAATATCAATGTTTTAACAGAAAGTTTCAGACACCTGTGGTACAAAATTCTGCTCTAATAAATGTTGCCATAATATCAGGACTGCAATCAATCACTTCCCAAACTGTATGAGGAAATGGGAGAGTGACAGCTGTGTTGACAGTGCAGAACTGAATAACGTTTAAACACAGATGGCCCACTTCCCAAGCACATAGGCAATTGATCATTCTGCTATAAAAGCAAATTATTAGCCCACATAAACTCAAGTCCTGCAAGTCAGCCCCATTAAACAGGTGTCCTAGTCTGTCAGCATGCACTGTGTTGTATTTGACAATGCTTTAAACAAAGACAAAAGATCAACAGAACAGTAAACTTCAGCTTGGGAAAGTAAAAGTTCACACTTCATGTTAATAGTTTTAAGCAATCTTTCATTTTTGACTAAGTGGTAACTCCATCTCTGGGTGTATCCTAATAACATAGAGCTGACAATTTGAATTAGGCTGTGTGATGGATATTTGAGAGCTAAAAGGGTTTATAAAAATAAACAAATAAAACGATATGCAAATTAGGAGGACACTATTGTTGAATCTAGGGGATATAGGTCTATTCCAATCAGGTGTCTGATAATATCCTAATAAATAATCTAAACCTCTTTCAAATTAGAGAATTACTGTAGTTATTTTAAAACTGGAAGCCACATGAGGAAGGTGTTTGATTACTTTGACTTGTAGTGTGGTGGGACAAACTAATAGAGGAAAACCATGGATATCTTGAATAGCCCATGAGATTGAAGTCAAATTAAACCTCTCCTTCCTGAGACCAAAGATTATAGGGAAAATCCCTCCCAACAAGGCAGAAAAGCCCTCCCAAAATCTATTAAATACCTAAAGACATCTCCAGAATGGTCCAAGTACCTGTAAAACAGTTCGTCAGACTCGCATAGAAAAAGGGTTTGATAAAATGAAAAGTTATTTTATGGATATATGAAATGGTTCTGTTGTATACATCTAGTTTGTCTTATTTTTATAATGTTAGGTATTTTTCTTTTAGAGGCATACTGGGCTGATAATGATACCTTAGGCTTATGTAGAAGCTAACTTTGTAAATTTTCCTTTACTTGTCTCTATTGCTTAAATCCATCAGGAAAATATATTAAGGTAAGAAGGAAGCAGTCTAATATGATAGTCTGAGAAAACATATCTGGATCAGAGGTATGAAAGAGAAAACCCTTTAGCCATGAGCACTATATATAATAAAGTATTTGACAGTAACAAATTACATTTTTCTCTTTAGTGAGATAATGAATTCCTTTATTGTAGGTGGCTTTGAGGTTTCCAGCAGACTATAACATTCATGTACTTCAGCAGAGTTATAATATAGTCACAGTAGTGTTTGTGTATGTATTAAATATACTGGAGCTCTGTTACAAAGGAGTAAAAATAAGTGGCTAAAGCAACCACTGGGAACTGGGTCTCATGAATTTTAGCACACAGAATCTGACACTTATTCTGTGAAACCTTTGACAAGTTATTTCAGCTCTCTGCACATCTGTTTACCCATGTGCAAGGAAAATGTACTTTACTGTAAAAAAATATTAGAAGGTTTAAATCTGAATCCGCGTTCTCAGCGGACAGATATTATGGGTTTGATCAAATGCCCAGTGAAATCAATAGAAAAGACCCCTTTACCGAGCATTGGATCAAGCCCTATGAAATATAGTTATTTGAACTCCATCTTTGAAGAAGCCCCTAGATTTTTAATCCACTGATACTGCTTTTACCACACACAATATTTTTCTCCTTAAATGGGAAATAAGAAGATAGTACAAAGAGTAGGAATGGAACCAAAGATTTGGGTCCTGGGGCAAGATCCTTTAACTGAACTAGACAGCAATAAAAGCAGTAAAGATATGAAACTTACATTTATACTCATACACCAACCTCAGGATCAAGTTAACTAATGAAAACACACACTTTTTAACTTGACGGGCTACATCATTATGCACTTGGGCTCTTGCATGTTAAAGCAGGACTTGAAAAATCCATTTACTAGTTTCAAGTAGGAAGATTGACATGTTGAGTGGAGGCAGAGACAGGTCTTAGCCTTCAATATGAGGTGTTTAAACTTATGTTAAAAAAAAGTTTCTAGCCCTTATGATGGCAAAGAATTTTCCAAACATGAGTTGATTTAATGTATTCTTCCTTCCTCTGCTGCTGTTTAGAGCTTCCCCAGGCATTAAAATTACAAGTGTAAGCTCAGTTTCACTGCTGACATTCAAAATCCTGTGGGCAGTTATGAAACTGACAAGAGTGATGTCAATTTACTCCCTTATTGCAAAACTCAGAGCAATAATAGTATAAGCAAACACCACTGCTATTCCTAGGTGAAGATGAGAAGGAAACAGAATTAGGTGGGGAGGGTTAAAGTAGTGATGATCTCTAGCTTCAGTCCCCCACCACACACTGCCAACCTTCACAGCGGGAGGTTGCAGAAAAGGTAAAGTAATGGACACTCTTGCACAAGGTGTCATAGGGAAAAAGGGGTTGAGAGAGAGAGAAACAAAGCTCTATAAGCCACAAGCAAGAAGTTGTCAGAGGCCAATATTGAAAGACAGAGCCTCTAAAGAGGGACCGTGCCACCAGCTAGAGGTCAGGAACTGGCATCTCATCCAAAGTGCTACCCTTGCATTTTGCTGATAAGTGCCTAGTACCCATCCTTTGCATCAGCCTCAAGACACATATTACAAAGGAGCTTACTATGACTGGGAAGAAGTTGAGACATAGCAACACAGCATTTGGAACAGTGGGCCAGATTTTCTCCATGACAGGGGCACTCATGTGAGGACAACCAGAGGGGCCTGAAAATGCCATCCAGATGGACTTCTTTCAGAACACCACCCCCTGTAATAGGACAGGTTTAAAGGGATTATCAAAGAGATCCTCCACACAAAAGGGCCCTCTCAGATTTGACACCTCACATACGCCAGGAGGACATTTTCCAATAGAAGCTATGCTGCCAATGACAGTATCCCTGCAGTTGAACAGCAGCACCCATGGAGGGGTCAACTCCAGATAAATGAATGCTACTGGTAGCCATGTTAGCTTCCACAGTTTCTTAGTGAAAATCTGAAGGTTGAGAAAGGAGCAGTACTACAGTGAGTAGGTACTTATCAGCTCTGCTTCCTCTTCCACTTGCCTGCACCTAAAACACCTCACAGGAAAGATCCCACAGAGAACAAGCATGCAGAGACAATGTCCTGGAGGTAGCACCACTGGGAGTGTTCCACCCAGATAAAGGTTCTTCCACCCACAAAAAAAAAAAACCCACAAAAACAACCTGAAGAGTTGAGATGGGCCAGTTTTTGAGACACAAACTGAAAGTTTGAACACCGCTGCTTTCTTCAATTCAATGCTGAAATGAAAGCTTAACTACTCTTGATCTCTAGTATCCATCCCTGGTCAAGCATGTTACAAGGGAACATGGACTACAAAAGAATAATTTCCGGCAACTATTTTTTTTCTTGCCAGAAAAGATGACCCACTATTGGAGTGCAAATCCTACCTGAACTCTTGAAAGCTGTGACAATGCTTCCTCTGACTCGCATTTAGGAGATTCACTTAAAATAAATATTGTATATGTATGCCACAGAATTTGGACATAAACCCGCTATCCACCTAGCATGGTGAAAAGCTTGGTATCTGAGCCCTTTAATTATCAATATGTTTTGTTTTTACAGCTTTACTAACAACATTAGACTCTTTAGATAAAAAGCTGTTCAGTTACTGTGGACACCCAGCTGCTACAGTCTAATTATAATGATGGGCAAGGTATACATTTAATTTTTCATTTAGGGATGACAAAGCATAACCTGCTCGTGATTTCTCTTTACCTGTCACAGGTTAGTCAATCACATCTCAATTGTGAATAGTATTCATACCTCCTAGGTTTGATTCCAAAAAGTCATTATCACCATTAATACTCTGTTTATTGGACTGTATATCTTAATTTCTTGGGAATGTTTGGAATTTATTATTTGGAACTTAACTGATCTATTTCTAAGTAGATAATTGTATATTTCATTGAGGGTTGGAGTAAAAAAAAACACTTTTGTAGAACTAAGTGTTTTAACAAAAAATAATTTATAAATCTTACCTGCTTTTTTCTTGAAGTTGCCTTGGGCAACAGGCTGGCTGACAAAACCGATGAAAGTGGAGAGCAACATAGCTCAGGAAAAGGGTTTGGAATTGATGGGATTGCCAACACATCACGCTCTTTCTTTTTGATCCTACATCAACAAAATGCACAACATGGTTTATATAAATACAGTATATATTAGGACATTAATATTAGGGGATTTGCCACATTAGTTATTGGTCACATTACTAGGACTTTTTTTGTCAAAAGGGTGTACTGATTAAAATGCATATGATTAATTTTGCACATGCAGGATTTCCTTACACCCCCAGAACTCTCCCATCTCCCGCAGTGGTTGCAGTGTTGCCAATTTAGTCGTTTTCCAACCCTCCCCCGTAAATTTAACACCCTTCTCTAATTTCAGTTAATGGGGAAGACTAGATTAAATCCCAGTGACAACCCATGGTTGTAAAGTTAATTGCTAGTGTAAATCTTTACAGCACCAGGGCTTAAGTGTGTCCATACCGTCCTCAAGTATTGCAAATATTCTCAGTCCCCGGATTCTTACGCATATGCTTAACTTTACTATAAGGAGTAGTTCTATCTGTTTGAACAGAGCTACTCATGATAAAAAGTAAAGCACCTGCATGAGTTTTGGTGGGGTCCGGTCCCAAGGTGATTCATAGCTTGGAATTTCACGTAGGAAAAATATTCCCTTCTGTCTCTAACTGTCTCCGTGTTTGTCTTCTTTCTTTAATAACTCCCTAATTAGCTATAAGACTCAGTATAGGGTCATGTTTTTAAAAATCTAACTTCGTATTTGTTTCAAATACCACCAGCCAGTACCTGCGAGAGTTTGAGCAGATTACCACTTCCATAATCATTTTGCAAGAGCCCTTATGCATTCATTAAAAAAAATAAATAATTTTAACCAGCAACATCTAAGCTTTTAGAATGCTGTGCACACTACATTACACAATTTTCTGACATATAAAATATAAATTTGTGCCTATTCTTCTAGGCAATAGAAATCAAAACACCATAAATCTTGATTTGATTATGCAAGCATTCCTTCCCCGCCCCGTTCCCCAGTTCTGGGAGTTGAAGACGGGTTAATATTTAACCTCTTAGTTACCTATATTAGTGTCATTCTATGGGTCACTTGTTAATTGGTATGATAAAAATGTTTAGACTCTTCCACATCATTAAATTACTTTTGAGGCTGCTTTTATTTCTTGAAGTATTTAGAGAACATTAATTTACAGGGAATAGATAGTGTTTAGCAGGAGTGGAAAGTATTGTGCTCACAATGTTTTGAAGTGTGTGAGAAGTTAATGTAGACAAACTATCAGACACTTCATAAAAGCCTAACAGCTCTCTCTCTTTTAATACAAGTTGAACTATCTTCCTTTTGAAGCATGAGCTTAACAACTGGTGAAAGTACCTGGTACAAATATCACTTAAAGTGGTTATAACTCTTACAGAAGCAGCTTTAATAGTAGATGTTCCTGGCAAATGGAGTGCTCTTATCTTACAAGCTGGTTCATTTCACTTTTAAAAAGTGTGGTGTATAATGTTGCCCATAGCCTTGCCAGATCAAGTTCTGAAACTACAAACAGCAATATTAATTAGGTCCAGAAAAAGCCAGTGGAAGTTGATGGCTTGTGTGAAATATTTTTCTGCTGATAAGATTCAATTTTAAAACCCTTTAAAAAGTAAAACGTGGATTAAAAGCTCTTAAGGGACAAATTAAAGAAGAGAAGACCTAAAACATTGCCACATAAATGATAAAGGTCCCTATCCTGCAAAGACTTGTGCGTGTACTTAACTTTACCACTGTAAGTAATTCCATTGATTTCAGAGACTACTCGCAGTAGGAAAGGTAAGCGTATGCTTAAGCATTTGCAGGAGTGGGGACTAACGTTTGTGTTCAGAGCCAATAAAAAAAAAAGATGGGGGGGGGGGATTTTAACTGAAGAAAAAGGTGCTTCCGCTACAGGATACCGCACATCTCTTTCCCTTTCCAGCTGCGACTTCCTTACTCTGCCTTGGATGTGGCAAACCTTTGATAGTATTTTCCGAAAATTGTGCGAACAGTTTTTAGCCTGTTCCTGTCCGACCCCACTATTGCTCAGACATCAGACCTCTGCGATGGCTTCCTCGGGTTGGTTTTGATCACACACCACCTAGGCGTAAGTAGCATCAGAACAGGGTCGTCGCCTCGTGTAACCAACACACGTTCACCTCCGAGCCTCTTGTCGCCCGGGAGCCTGCCCGCAAAACGCCTGCGAGGCTCCCGAGGGGAGGCGGCGCGTTTCTAGGGCGTTGCGGTGGGCTAACGCTTCCCTGCTGAAAGTGACTCTCTCTCTGCCAGATCCCGGCAGCTTGGAGCCACCTGTAGCCACACACAGAGCGGAGCGACAGGCGGCATCCGTCCGGCGGAGACGCTGACCCCACCCTTCAGCCTTACCTGTCCGGCCCGAGCCGGGGCCCCGCCTGGGAATGGGGCACAGCAGGGGGGAGGAGAGGAGCCCGCTGGGCTAGCCAGGGGGAAGGAGCCAAGTCACCGCTGCTCTCCTGGGAGGGAGCCGGAGTCTCTGCAGCCCTCCCTGCGCTCCGCGGCAAATGTGGCAGCGGGGCAGCCATCGCGGCGGCGCCGGCGGCTCCTCCTCTAAGGTACCATCCTCTGGCTCAGCCCAAACGGGAGGCACCGGCAGCAGCTGATCACTAAGGCAGTAGCGGGAGTGCCGGCGGGCCGGACTTGTAGGGTGGAGACGTGGGGGGCGGGGGGAGCGCGGGCGCCGCCCGGGCAGCAGCAGCCCCCCAAGCCCCTTCCCCAACTCACGTGCGGCAGGAGGCCGGGCTGCCCGAAGTCACCCCGCGCTGCCGAGGCACCAGCGCTAGGGACCCCGGGCGAGGGGGCTCCCTAAACTCAGTGCCCCGGTGCCCGTCCTACCCCAGGATGGCCGCGCAGCCAGGGGACCCCGTCAGCTGCGCAGCAGCAGCCAACCCCGGAGGTGCCCGGGGACAAGGGCGGGCTGGAGAGCCCACTCCAGAGCTGTGACCCGCCGGGCGGGGTCTTATTGGGGTCACTCTCCTGCCGCGCCTCGTCGCCCTGCTCAGCGACAGAAACAGAGACACAACTAACCCTTAACGTACTGAGGGGAAGGGCAGTTTTGTTCCCGCTCGGCACCTGGGTACATGGGCGGTTCCTTGTGAGAGTCTCTGGCTCCCTGGCCAGCTGCAGCTCCTTGGGACACTTAGCAATGGGTTGACTCCACCGCGGGTTGGGTAGGCAGGTGGCTAAGGCACTAACCTCGGCTCAGGAAGCCTGGGATTCAATCCCCGCCTCTGTCCCATTCCTCCTATGGGACCTTGGGTACTTACTCTCTCCCTGGCCCCCTTCCTCTTCTGTAAAAAGTAAGTTAAAATCTGCCTTTCCCCCTCGCCCTGGACTTGTCTGTTTAGTTTGTAAACTCCTGAGGCAGGGATTGTCTCTGACTATGTGTATGTACAGCCCCAGCCCAATGCGGGTCGAGTCATCCTTGGGACCTGTGAGTACTAATACACATTTGCCCGGAGCCACCACGGAGCTTAGATGCCTAAATTCCAGATTGAGGTACTACTGTGAGCCAAAAAACCTCCACTCAGCTAATTAGGTGCCTAAAATCACTAAGTGCTAACATTTCAGCTATAGAAGTTCCCTCCCCACCTAAATTTCTACCTCTGAGCATGCATATGGCTACCTCAGGCAGGCAACCAGCTGCCTATATCATGCCTACACCCCAGCAGGATCCTCAAACCATAGGACGATAGGTGTTGTCCCGCCTTTCTTTCATGCAGGGTTTGATCGAGTAACTCCACGCAGAACTCACCTACTAGTGGGGAGAAAGACCGGATTCCTTATAACTTTTAGCCCAGTGATTAGGGTATTAAACCAAGAGGTGACAGATCCTGGTTCAGTTCCTTCTCTTGCCTGATGATGTGAAGGAATTTGAACAGGAGTTTCTCTCCTTTCAGGAGAGTACCCTAACCCCAGAACTACCCCTATTCTGCTGTATCTCTCTCTCAATTGCTTCTGTTGAAACCAGTCTAAGCCAGAAACACTGCAAGTGACTTTATAGTCTAGGGTTTAGGGCACCCATCTGACAGGTGAATAACCCCTGTTCAAATCCCTTCTCATCAATCTCTTTGTGGAGCTCGACGACTAATAATACGCATGTTCCAAGTGCTTTACAGTTCATTAACTAAACTTCCCAATACTTCTGTGAGATAGGAATGTATTTTTACACACTGGAGCAGAAAGAAATGAGCAGATCTGGAAAAGGCAACACCCATGTGCCAAAACAATGAACTGATCCCAGGCTGGGGTTTGGTCCTTCCAGGAATGCGGACACATGCAAAAAGATTATACATCCTAGCTGGAGGCTTGAGCGTGCCTGGATGCATGTTCACAAGCATTCCTTGGGCCATATCTATTCAAAGGGTAGTGTAGACATACTACCATGCCAGCTGACTCGGGCTTGTGGGGTTCAGGGTAAGGTGCTATTTAATCACAGTGTAGACATTCTGGCTTGGTCTATAGCCTGAATTCTGGGACCCTCCTTTCTTGCAGGCTCCTGGAGCCCACCAGCCCAAGCAAAAGCCTACAGACCATTAGCCTGAGCCCAAGTCAGCAAGCATAGGCTAGCTGGAGGTTTTAATTGCAGTGTAGACATATTCAAAGAGCATAGAGTCAAATTGTGAGTTGCACTTTTGGGGCAATATCCTCAGATTAGGAAGCCTAACTCAGACTCAGTTTTATATTCACAAAACTCAGATTAAAAACATGACAATTTCCAGATTGTTTTTGGTCAACACTCAACTGACTACAACACAAAACACTTGAATCACAAAACTTTAACTGCACAGAACTGACTACATGAGATGCACTCATGCTACTGAATAGGAAATAAAGTGTTCGTGAAAAGATTAGGGCCCACTCCAACTCCCAATGAAATATGGAGAAGTACATAGAACTCTGGTGGTATTTGAGTTAGAGAAAGTAAATGTTTTGAGACTAATGAGAAAACAAAAATAAAATGTTTCGGGCTAAAATGTGTTTTGCTGTTTTTAAGCTCACTGAAGAAATCCAGATATGGAGAACAACATTTTAATTATTAAGTGAGGGATGTTCTAAAATAGGAACAACACCAGCAGTTTTCATTCTGTCTTAGTTAGAGATGATTTTCCATGAGGTGGATAAAACTAGGAATTCTCCATCACTCACACTATGGCAGTTGAAAATTTGGGCTGATGAATTCTTATATACTGGCTTTTGCAAATGTATTCTGAATGTAATAGCATCTAATGACTCATTATAATTGGCTGGTTGATGTAATGGTGTAAAAGACTGGCAGGATTCTCCTATGAGGAGAGACGGAATGGCAGGTTTATTTTTGCTGACTCACTGAGGCAGGTGTGACTTGTTAAACTCCACCAGGGGAGAATATGGTGGGTATCAGAAGAAATAACTTGTGGGTAGAAAACTAGGATCTGGGGTAGATAGGAATAATAAATACTACTTTTAGTCTGATGTTTATTACATATATAATATAAAGTTAAACTATAGAAAGAAGGCAACATCTAAATGGCCACAAAATCTGTAAAAAAAAAAAAAAAAAATTTGTTGGAGCAGGATAGGGACTGACACTGTATACATGGTAAGTCTTTGATTTCGTATATAGTAGTGCAGTTAACTGGATAATTTAATCGTTTATATTCATCTTTTGTTAAAGAAACAAAACTTTTTGAAAATTAATGTATTGAAAATACATTAAAATAGTGAAATATGTTCCAACACTCCAAACTTCAATCGAGTATTAATAGCTCACAGCAGTGCAAAAATCAGTTGCAGGAAGACCATAAACAAAGGGTAAGTGCTATTGATATTCTGGTTCTAATTTAAAGGGCTTTAGCAAGGAACTAGAAGAAATACATCTGACTTACATTTTATGTAAAGCCTTCCCCCTCTTTTCATAGCCTTTGATGCTACTTTGTACTTATATTACCTTCCAGAGGAGAATCTATAATGGAAATTTTACAGATGAGGAAACAGAAGCAAAAATACATCAAGTGACTCACCCAGGGTTGCACAGGTAATATAAAATCAAGCTCTCATGACTGCTAGGTCTGTTCTTCAAAACGTACGACTACCTTTCCTCTCTATTTTGATGTCCTTTGTATTCCACAGAATGGAAAATGCTGCCTGCGCGTCATTATGGATAACCTGAACTATGAGTACTTCAGTCAGAGGAATACACTAACATTCAAGAGTAACCTTCTTAATCCTACTTCACTGAACAAGTGCATTTTAAAAACCATGCTGAAGGTAGAATAAAAAGCAAGTTGCTGCTTGAACTTCAAATCAAAATACAATTTCATCAGTTGCAAGGACCTTACTTATACGTCATCCATTGGCCTCACATGACTTTACCATAAATGTTCCAATAAATTGCTTTGCTACATGTCTATCACTGAACTGGGCAGTAGTAACTCTGCATCACTCCACTTCTTGCCTCTTCTTGGTTCTTGTTCTGCTAAGCCAGAGGTGAGCAAACTACAGCCTGTGGGACCCTCCTGCCCGGCCCCTGAGCTCCTGGCCTGGGAGGCTGACCCCGGCCCCTCCCCTGATGTTCCCCCTCCCCTGCAGCCTCAGCTCACTGCACTGCCAGCAGTGGCGCTGACCCATGGTACTGCGCGGTGGCATGGCTGGTTCCAGCCGGGCAGCACGGCTGCCTGTCCTGGTGCTCTGGTGCTCCAGGCAGCGCGGTAAGGGGGCAGTGAGTGGGGGCGGGGGGGCATTGGATAGAGGGCAGAGGAGTTCAGGGTGGTGGTCGGGGGCAGGGGTGTGGACAGGAGTCAAGGCGGTTAGAGGGTGGGGAACAGGAGGGTTGAATGGGGCCAGAGGTCCGGGGGGGGGCAGTCAGGAATGAGAGGAGGGGTTGAATGGGGCAGCAAGGGGCAGTCAGGGGCGGGGGGTCCGGGTGCAGCCAGGGGGCGGGGTGTTGTACGGGGCAGGGGACCCGGGGGGGACATCAGGGGGTGAGAAGCAGGGGGGGTCAGATAGGGGATGGGGGCTAGGCCACACCTGGCTGTTTGGGGAGGCACAGCCTCCCCTAACCAGCCCTCCATACAATTTCAGAAATCCAATGTGGCCCTCAGGCCAAAAAGTTAGCAGAGGGGTGGGCAAAGCAGATGTTTTGCTAAAACTAGCTCTGTAGAGAACCTTCAATCCCCATCTCAGTAGTATTACAGTTTCCCCTTTCCTCTTTCATTTCCCATCATTTCCATGATTCCATCACCAGAGTAGCAATAAGATGGACACCTGAAGGCAAGCGAAAATGAGGCTGCCTGAAAACAACATGGTAAAGAGCTGTGGAAACCAAGCTGAAAAGCCTGGGGCACAGCTGGGGAACCATTGACAGACTTGCCAGAAACAGACAGGAGTGGAGGAGCTTCGTTGCTGCCCTAAATGCCAGAGGTGTAATAGGAACATGATGATGATAATTTCCTCTTTCATAGCCACCTATTGAGATCAAGAGCAGGTGGGGACAAGCCCACCCGTGCCTGAAGATCCCTCTCCCAGCCTAAAGGGAGGAGCCACTGAACCCAAGCCTCAAATGATTCTGGGGGACAACTAATAAGAAACAGGGACAGGAGTGAGGTCATAGGGCCATAAGCAGGGAACCAGATAGGGCCACTGAGCAGAGAACCCCAGACAGTTGTCCTTGGGGATGGGGGGGATGGGACTAAAATGCCTTGGCCAATCAGACTAGCACTACTAGGGCTAGCCTGCTTTGAGTTTTCAAATTCTTAAAATGCTGTTACAATTAACATGTACAATATATTACTCAGTAAAGAGTTTCTTCTTCCTTCATGTGCATGTGTGTAGTGATGGACAAAATGTTGTTAGTTAGCCAGTGAATCTCAAGAAAATGTGCTGTGATATATCTGTGTTTTGTTTTAATCACAACATTTCACTGTTTGGCTTGTACAGGTATGGGGTGTGCCCTTAAAACTTCAGTACAAGATTTAAGAAGTAAATGGTGTTATAACCAATGGAAATAACTGTGTTCTCCACTTTTACTCTTCCATTTGAGGATTTCAGAGAACTGTACAAAAATCTTAATTAAATTAAGCCTCACAACAACACTGTGATGTATGCAGTATCACTTCCACTTTACAGATGGATAAATTGAAGCACAAGAAAGTTAAGTGACTTGCCATGGTCACAGAGGTTATGGCAGAGCCCAGATCTCCTGACTCCCAATCCTGTGTTTTAACCACTAGTCCTCCTGAATTCAATTAAAGTATTTAAAGGAGTGATCCAAATGATCACTTAAAGGAAACAGAGATATCAGAATACCAGTAAAGCAAGCAGTCAAAAATCAGAGTCCACATTTTTAAGCTTTCAGTTCATTAAATTACTTTGAATACAGATTAACTTTGCTCAGCTAACAATGCTTATCCTTGACTCTGACAGCCAAGTATGCTGTGTTGCACAGCATTGTTCTTTCCTGGTATTTCCTTTTAGAAAGACCATTACACAGCTTTGAAAATTATGTCCCATCAGCTTGGACAGTACTTCAGCAGAGACAAAGTTATTATATAAACATTGCCATAGCTACAAAAAGGCATTTTCTTGGCAAATGGTGCATAAATCTTTAAAAAGACATTTCTCTGTATATTTTGTGAAGAGTTTTGGTAGTGTAGAATCACTGAGCATCCTGCACCACACACAAAGTTAGAGCCCCTTAACAAAATGCATAACTTTTTATTAAACACAGAAGCATCATTCCAAGGAAGAGGATCAATACAGTCACTTTCATGTTTTCAGAAGCAGCTTCTAAGTAATGCCTACATTGCCCACATCATGTATTGCAGTGCTTCCCCTAGTTTAAAAATGCTCTCTCACTTGCCTGCTTCCAAGAGGCACACTTAGAGGTCTTGTGGATGTATTTTAGTTCTTTTTAAAGAAATCAATAAGAATGAAGGGAAAGCTTGAGCAGAGCTGGCTTTTGCATCCACCTCTGAAAGCAGTGAGGTCAGCATTCATTCTTATTCCAGTAGCAAGTTCCATAGTTGTAGTCTTCCCATAGCATTTTGAACAACAGGCCAGGAACCTCCTCCTATTGCTTGAAAGTTTCATGGAATTTAGCTTTTATAGGAGGTTATAGTTCAATTCCATGCAGGACTTTGAATATTAGGACAGTTACCTTGAAGTCCATAAATCAAATCAAGACTGGATGCCTTTCTGGAAGATATGCCTTAGTCTAACACAAGTTATTGGGCTCAACACATGGTGACTGGGTAAAATTTAATGGCTTGTATTACACAAGAGATCACAAAGATGATGTAATGGTCCCTTCTTTCCTTAAACTCTATGAATCTGTGAAGTAGACCCTGTGTTCAATGGGAACTTTATGCAGGGGGCAGCATAGTGGGATGATGCATTCCTGGTTATCTGCATTGCTCAATAGGCAGCTTGCTATGTTCTCATTAAACTAGAATTTCCTCAGGGTATGAAGGTTCCTTCCTAGTTACACAGAGTTGCAATAGTCCAATCTAGATTTACAAAGGCATGGATCATTCTGGTCAGATCTGTGTTCAATAGGATCAGATGCAATCTTCAGCCAGACACAGGCGGATTAAAAGTTTTTTGCTGCTGTAGCTGCTGTAGCCAAGTGCAATGCAAAGTCTACATGGATCTATCTTGGCAGTCACTCACCAGCAAATCTCCCTCTCATGCCAAGATGCAACATTGCAAGGGCTCTGTCACCCCCACTACCCCCACCCCATTAGCCGATTTGGTTCTGTCACTGTCTTCTGGGTGACTTGACCCTCTGTCCAGGTCACACTTAAGTTCAAGCCCTTTTCAGGGTAACAAACGTCCAACTAAAAGTCCAAAGGTCCCAACACATGATCCTTCAGCCCTCTCTTGGGCTTTTCCTCAGCCATCCTCTGGACTGTCTTCAATCCCACTCTGAGCTCACTAGACCATGTGTAGGGCTTTTGTGCCCCTTCCTTTGGGGCTGATAGAGAAACCCAGTTGCACCCTTTGCTCTGGGTTCTAGTCCAGGGACCCTGTGTTAAGGAGCTAGGTCTGCTTCTTCAGATGTGCTGCTGTTTCCCTGGACTGCTTCCTACCTCTAAGCCCCTTGCACCATTTCCCATGAACCGGTGGTTAATACAATCAATTCTCTGGTTCCCAGGCTTCTCCAGCTTCAACATAGGTCTTCTCAGCTCCTTGTAACTCCCTTGGGACACCAACCTACAAGACTGTCTCGGGGGATCTTGCCCCTCTTCCAGGGTCTACAATAGGGCTAACTTCATTCCTGTAGCTTCCCCATGGTGCTTTTCCACAAGCAAGGGGACTCTTCCCCTCCTCTCTTGTGGATCTCCTCACTCAAAATTGAGTCTTCACACACCCCCTCTTGCTTTATAGGAATAAAGTTTAGAAATAAAGGATAGAGTTAATCCTTATTAGTTCTCTCCACTCCAGGTGCCACAAAATGGGCTAGTTGGCCCTCAGACTCCCTGTTAACCTTTTATTTGCCAATGTCTGACATACTCCCCATTACAGGACTCCAAGGCTTAGAATCAATTTGACCATGTGATGGCAGATCCCTTTGATGGAGGGGATTGCAATGGAGGAGAGGAAGAGTTCTAGGCATTTCCCTTTTCTCACTAATATGACCTCACTCTTGTCTAGATTCAGCTGAAGTCATTCACCCTTCACCTGATATGGATCTCACAAAGGCATTCAGAAAGCTTAGAGATGGTACTTAGAATATGATGTTGTGATGCTTGGCCAGAAAGGGTTAAGCATCCTGCAGGATAACTGACCCAAATTCAACCCTTAGAGACATTTTGGTAGATGATGTTTGTGTTTTTACATATATATTGTTAATGGTTAACAATGTAATCAAACAGTCCCTGTCTATTGTGTATTCTGTTAATTCAGAGATTAAAAGGACATCTTAACATTTAGATAAACTGTAAACGTAGGATATCACTGTATTCATCTCTCTTTGAAATGTATAGCAAATCACCTGAGAATGATGAAAAACAGGAAATTACCTTATGTTAATCTATGTAGATAATTACCGGTGATGCTTAGGAAATAGATCTACTTCAAAAGTCCCCATAATTGCCTATTGTTTGCCAAGGACTCCAGCCTGTCAAGAGAAGGCCTGAATCTGTATAAAACCCCCTTTGGTCCTGATCCTTTTAATCTCAGAGCTGCTTCATGCAGAGGAACTTTAAAACCAAGACTGAGGTCTCCAACCCTAACCTGGAATCACCCTGAAAATGGACATTGGGCTATAAACTAATTCTGAAAGAACTCTTTGCAACTACAAAGCTTACTACCTCTACTATGAATCTATATTCATGTCTGTATGTATACTTATCTTTTAACCAATACACTCTCTTTTTAATAACTTTTAGTTTAGTTAATAAGAATTGGGTGTAAGCGTGTATTTGGGTAAAATGTGGAATATTCATTAACCTGGGAGGTAACGTGCCCAGTCCTTTGGGATTGGTAAAACTTTTTTATATGATGAATACGTTTTTCAGTAATCCCCATCATATTTGACTTGGGTGTCTGAGTGAAGGCCTAAGGCTGGGTTACTTTAAGGCAACTGTGTTGGCTTCTGGGTAACCAGTGAGGTATTATAGAAGCTGTTTTGTGCTATTTTATTAAATCCAAGTATTGGAATATCCACCAGCTCTGGGGATTGTCTGCCCCATTCTTTGCAGTTCACCCTAATTGAGTGACCTCAGTTGGCTCCCCTGGGACTCTAATCACAGATGTCCAAACTAATTATACACAATAGAATATTAGGTGCAACAATATTACTCTTTTCTGTTCCCCAGCATTCCTAGACAGTCAAGATAGTAGTTTACATGAACTCAAGCTTAAGCCCAAGTGAATACACTATGATGATTAACGCTTTAGTTATGGGACTAAAATAAAACTGTGCAAAGCATATGTCTGCCAGTGGACAACAGCAAACAACAATATGTAATTTATAAATTAACTAGTGCAGTTGAACAAGTGCTATTTGTAACATCAGTGTACTGCTGTATCCTTTTAGCCTGCTTTTGGAACTCCACCTCTTCACAGAAAAACGTCACTGCTGACATATACACCTTATACATATCTTACAAAAACATAATTAATGTGGAGGTCATATTGCAGATGCTTAGCACTGCACTATGCTCTTCATGCCCTTCCAGAACATTAGTTTAATTCCCAAACTCAAACATGGGAAAACCAGAGTTAAGGTCCCCTTCAAGAAGGTTAGTGTTACAGAAACAAAGATTGGAAAATGGAAATATAGAGCTAAAGTGACTCTTCCCACACAACAACCTTAACTCTGCCCTAAGTAATCTGTCCCCCAGGGAGATCAGAGTACCTCACTCCTCCCTCAGTCTCTGCCAATCAGCAGAAAGTACACTCCGGATCTGTGGTGTCACACAAAGCACAATCAGAGTCTGTTGGACTGTGGGAATAGGGACATTGATTAGGAGTTGTGTTGGGCACCAAGAAAATGACAAGTTTGTTTAGGGCAGGGCAAGATACTGTTGTATTCCCATTCCCTATTGCTGTGCCCGCAGGGGCAGAGCCATGGTTGATATGGCAAATTTCAAGCCAATCTGAATGTAGCATTTTGAAAAACTGACAAGCTGTGTTTCTATCCTGCTTTCGTACCAGAGAGTGCTTGCAGTAGACCACTTTATATAACCAGAATGAAAGTCTAAGAACTTTTTAAAAACCTTTCATCATAGGTCAGGTTTTCTAAGCCTTTTATCATTTTTGTTGCTGTTCTCTGGATTCTCTCCAATTTATCCACATCTTTCCGAAAGTGTGGTGCCCAGAATTGCTGAGACCTCACCAATGCTGAGTAGAGTGGGACAATTTAGTTTAGCCTGCAGAAGAGAAGAATGAGGGGGGATTTGATAGCTGTTTTCAACTACCTGAAAGGGGGTTCCAAAGAGGATGGCTCTAGACTGTTCTCAATGGTATCAGATGACAGAACGAGGAGTAATGGTCTCAAGCTGCAGTGGGGGAGGTTTAGATTGGATATTAGGAAAAACTTTTTCACTATGAGGGTGGTGAAACACTGGAATGCGTTACCTAGGGAGGTGGTAGAATCTCCTTCCTTGGAGGTTTTTAAGGTCAGGCTTGACAAAGCCCTGGCTGGGATGATTTAACTGGGAATTGGTCCTGCTTTGAGCAGGGGGTTGGACTAGATGACCTTCTGGGGTCCCTTCCAACCCTTATATTCTATGATTCTATGATTCTATGAATTACATACAACACTCCTGTTAATACAACCCAGAATATTAACTTTTTTCACAACTGCATCACACTGTTGATTCATATTCAATCTGTGATCTACTATAACCCCTAAATCCTTTTCAGCAGTACTACCACCAAACCAGCTATTCCTCATTTTGTAGTTGTGCATTTGATTTTTTTCTTACTAAGTGAATACTTTCACGTCTTTATTGAATTTCATCTTCCTGATTTCAAACCAATTTTTCTTATGTCTCAAGGTCATTTTGAATTCTAATCCTGCCCTCCAAAGTGCTTTCAACCTCTCCCAACTTGGTGTCATCTGCAAATATTATAAGCATACTCTCCACTCCATTATCCAAGTAGTCATTAATGAAAATATTGAATAATACTGGAACCAGGACTGACCCTTCGAAGACCCCATTAGATATGGTCTCCCAGTTTGACAGCAAACCATTGATAACTACTCTTGGAGTACAGTCTTTCAACCAGGTGTGCACACACCTTATAGTAATTTCATGGAGACCACATTTCCCAGGTTTCCTTATGAGAATATCATGTGGGACTGTATCAAAAGCCTTACTAAAATCAAGATATCACATCTACTGCGTGCCCCCTATCCACTAGGCCGGTAACCCTATCAAAGAAGGAAATTAGGTTGGTTTGGCATGATTTGTCCTTGACAAACCCATGTTGGCTGTTCCTTATAACCCTATTATCCTCTATGTGCTTACAAATTGATTGTTTAATAAGTTGTTCTAGTATCTTTTCAGATATCGAAGTTAGGCTGATTGGTCTATAATTTCCCAGGTCTTCTTTGTTCTCCTTTTTAAAAATAGATACTATGTTTGCCATTCTCCAGTCCTCTGTGACTTCAGCCACCCTCCATGAGTTTTCAAAGATAATTTCTAATGGTTCTGAGACTGCCTCAGATAGCGCCTTAGATCCTCAGATAGTCCCTAGGATGAATTTCAACAGGTTCTGATGACTTGAATATATCTAATTTATCAAAATATTCTTTAACCTGTTCCTTCCCTATTTTGGCTTGCTTCCTTCCCCCTTGTTGTTAATATTAATTCTGTTGAGTGTCTTAGGCCTATATTTCACACACCCCCACCCCAGCTCTGAGCTCAAAAAACATTATAAGGATGAGAAAATTTTAAAAGCTGGTCATTATGGGGGCACTGTATCTCCTTACCCCTGGGACCCACCAAATCTATACTGGCCCTTGGTAGCACAGCACTTTTCAAATCAATATGTCTATGCATGTGCATCTTGAGTACTGTCAAAAATTGGGTCTTAAACGGACAGCTCCACTGAACCTTAACAATAGAGACACCACCATTCCTCAAAAATAACAGAGCAAAAACAAATGCTTATCCAGATAGATAGTATTCCTAGAATACAGCCCCTTCTTTGCAATTTGTGATAAAATATCCACCACCATCTTTAAAACATCATCTATTATCAAGATACTTAGCACTCTCTGGTACCAGCTAATCCCCTGAGTTTGCCCAAGGGAGGTCATATGAGGTAATCAACTCTTGCTCCCTCTCAATGGTTTTACCAGAGGGCAGCTTTAAGGTGACTGTTGTATTCAAGAACCTTTGTAAAAGCAATCTACTGCACATGTTGTTTTAAAATAAGAATGTTGACCCAGAGGGAAGGCAGCAGCACTGAGTTATTAATACAAGTGGGTTTAGGAGCCACTTCTAAGCCAACAAACTAGCTAAGGTACTTTTATGACCCTCTTCTAACACAGGATCTGTGCACCTCACACTCTTAAATGCATTTATCCTCAGAACGCACCTGTGAGGTCAGGAAGTGCTATTATCCTATTTACATACAGGGAACTTAGGCACAGAGAAACTAAAGGCCTGATTTTCAAAGGTATTTGGATGCCTAAAAATGTAGATCGGCACATAGTGGGCTATTTAAGCCTCTAGGCATGAGTTAGGCATTTTGAAAAATTTGAAAAAAGATGTTTACGCCTTTAGGCACCCAAATACCTTTGAAAATGTGACCCTAAGTACGTGACCTTCCCAGAGTCACAAAAGTCGGAGAGGCAGTAAAGAACTGAACCTTTGTCTACTGAGTTCAAAACCAGTGTCCTAATCATTGGACCTCCTCTCAACCATAATAATGTTTTATACTTAGTTTCTAAAGAAACAGAATCATAGATTCCTAGAAACGTAGGACTGGAAGGGGTCTGGATAAGTCATATTATCCAGTCCCCTGCACTGAGGCAGGACTAAATATTATCTAGACCATTCCTGACAGGTGTTTGTCTAACCTATTCCTAAAAACCTCCAGGGACTGAGATCCTACAACCTCCCTAGGTAATTGGTTCCACTGCTTAACTACTCTTACAGTTAGGAAGTTTTTCCTAATGTCCAACCTAAATCTTCCTTGCTGCAATTTAAGCTCATTACTTCTTGTCCTGTCCTCAGAGGTTAAGGAGAACAATTTATCACCCTCCCCACCCCCTTTATAACAACCTTTTGCATACTTGAAGACTACTATGTCCACCCTCAGTCTTCTTTTCCTCCAGACTGAACAAACCCAATTTTTGAATCTTTTCTCATAGGTCATGTTTTCTCGACCTTTTATAATTTTTGTTGCTCTCCTGTGGACTTTCTCCAGTTTGTCCATATCTTTCCTGAAGGTGCCCAAAACTGGACACAAAACTCCAGTTGAAGCCCTGTAAGTGCTGAGAAGAGTGGAAGAATTACTTTTTGTGTCTTGCTTACCACAAGCCTGATAATACATCCCAAGAAGGAGTGCCTGCCTGGCCTGTTGGACTGGGTAGTTGCATGCTCTGACCAAGGGTGAAGAAGGTACAGGGACTGTGGGGAAGTGGCCCAGGAAACATAGCAGCATGGTGAGAAGTTAGTCGCAGCATGAGATTGCTATCTACAAGGTCCCTAAGTCAGGACCCAGAGTAGTGGGTGGGCCTGGGTCTCCCCAATTTACCCCTTGGGAAGTGGTAGGATTTGGACCGCAGTATTAACCTCTGGAATGGGGAAACGTGGACAGTGACACGGAAAGAGGGCTGAGTCATGAGGAGGATGATGGGGTTCCTGAGGCTGGGAGAAAGGTTGTAGGCAGGCAAACAGGGACAGAGTGACAGTGTGAAAACCATGGACGGGAGGTTATAGGCCTCAAGATAAGCCCCAGAGCAACCAGGATTAGGCAGCAGACCAGCAGTGAATGATGAGCTCCATGACAGGCCTATGTGCTCTTGTTTCTACCACTGCATAGGAAACCTGAATACGATTCCTTGTGTAATCTGCAAACTGTGCCTTTCCTTGTACTTTAATATAATGATCATTCACACAAATCTAGTTTTGTGATTTTTCTGAGGGTTATCTCAGTATGGGTATCACATCACTGTTTCTAATTAAAACTATATAAAAACACCAAGTATAACAACAAAAATAAATAATTTAAAATCACTGTGTACAGGTTTCTAAGGCTGTGTCTATGCCAGGGATTTTTTTCCCAAAATTCTCAGCAGTGGTGGGAGATAGCACCAGATGGGAGCCCATGTGGCTTTTGGCATTTTTACCTCCTCCTTAGGTCAGTGAAGATCCTTTAAATACAAACATCTAATTCATTACTGATCATTTTATCAGAAACATCAAGCTACCGAAATTCCACAGAACTGTTGGATGATGCAGTGACAGCTACTGGAAAAGGGACAGTAAAGTGCAAGTTCTGCTGAGGTGAGGAATTAAGAAATGCAGCCCCTCCTACTAAGATTTTCACTGTAGCAACTTGTACCCTGCAACTGTGGGATTCCAATGCCAAATGCTGCCACACATTGAAAATAGGGAAGCAGTGTAATATAAATATATAAACACAAGGAATACTAGTCTTGGCAGGCAGTGGTGCATAATTCTAGGGTTCCTGCGCTAGTATTTAGTTTACCCTGCTACATAGTTTAGGCCTTGAATCTAGCTGATTTTGAATTCCTTAGATTTCCAATTTGGAAAGCAAAAAGGCAAATACAAAACTGGGATATCATCATGTATGTGACTAGAACCAACATAGAAATGTTAGATCTTATCCATTAAGTTTCATTGTTTGCTCTGCATTCTTTCCAGGCTGTTTAGGAATTGTTGGATCCCAGCTTAGACAGTGAAATCTTTGTTTTTAATTGTCTTATTTTTACAGTGACAAATTCATAAGTAAATTTCTAATCCAGTTATTTTTGGTGTTGTGTAAATGATTACACAATAAATTGGTAATGTACAAGACAGTTCTAGACAATTGTCTTTCACATGATGGCACTCTAGGGGATTGGTCCTGCTTTGGGCAGGGGGTTGGACTAGATGACCTCCTGAGGTCCCTTCCAATCCTGATATTCTATGATTCCAACCTGTCCTGAAAAGTCCTACAAAGTTTCTCAGCAGAAAAAGAAGGAAAAACTACTATTTTACAAATTCATAAACAATTTGTAAACACTTGAAATGAATAGAATAGAAATGAATAAATGCAGGTGATGAATCCGACAAATTTCTGAAGCAGAAGGGTATTTTGAGATCTGAGAGTTGGCAGGTTATTTTGTGACTCCACTTTGTGAAAACTCAATCTGCAGAGCTCTATTGACAAATTAATTGATATAGCCATATGCCATTGTACTTACAAGCATTCTTAATTATAACAAAAATCAACCCATTCATTTTTTAAAATTTTGATCTTGGTAAAATTATAGCAAATGCATCTCACGCACCCTTCTAATCTGCAGTCTTTGAGCTTTCATCTCATCAGTCAAGAAGGGCCAGCCATGGTTGATCCTATAACAGATTCCCTCAGGAGCTGCACAAAGTGGTGTTTGAAACTCAGAAGTCATTTCCCTCTGAGTCAGAGGGCAAGTGGCAAAAATAAGGATTTAGCCTAATGCTAGGGGTCATCCTAGGTGCTGGAACTAGGGGTGCAGCAGCACCCTCTGGCTTGAAACGGCTTCCATCATATATAGGGTTTACAGTTTGGTTCAATGGCTCAGAGAATCCCCACTATACAAATTGTCCCAGAACCCCTGGGGGGTCATCGTAGGTCCTAACCACTAAAGATTCTATGGTGCTTTTTGTTAGCCAAAGCCTTGGCTAAATGCCAGTTCACATTTGGCCACCCATAATGGCTTTACTTGGATATAGTGTAGCTGGAAGTAGCAAGTCATTCACTACATTATGTTCCAAAGGTAATTCCATTTCAGCAGTGGGTGAAGTGAGTTGTATATATGCCTGGGCCCATTTCTGCTACCAGTTACATTCTTAGATGATTTAGGGGGGTTAAATGAGTATAAAGGAGGGGGGCAGAAACTGGCTCACTGTTTTATATCATCTTGGTGTCCCATTTTGGATGAAAAGCACCATTTAAATGTGAGACTTTCAACCCCTCTGTTTTCCAAAATGACATTAGAAGAAAAGTATGTTTCAGTCCATTTCATTAGCACAATTTCTTAAACTGGGGAAAACAATTAGTTAATAGGGAAATCTACTGAAGAGTAGAATGTTTCAGGTTGCTGCAACATGCCTCTTGTGTTTCAAGATTTACAGCACTACTGTTTATAAGCATCGCTTCAGGAATAATATGTATTCTACTTTCATAAATGCCAAGTTAGACATTAATTTAATATTTTACTTTATACAAATTGAGGCTCAATTAAATTAACACAATTTAGTGTTTGAGAATCATATGAATGGAATAATTAAAATGATCAAAGCAGGAAAAGGGTACTTTTAACAAAATTAATAATAGAAAGTTTTCCAAAAGTATATTCTTCTCTGTTAATTCATTTATTAAAAAGAATGAAGTCTACTATCATGAGAAAAAGTGTCCTATCTTTTACAGCTTCACAGCAAGGTAAGAATTTCTCTCTCATGCTTTGCTGGGAAAAATGAAAGCTTGAGATGCAATTACTAAAGGTCTGGATTTGCATTTTTTCAGCAATCCAGGCAAATAAAAGCTGCTATGGTTATGATTATCATCATTCTAGAAGTCTCTGTTTACAGATCTTCTGACAAAACTGTTGGTCAACTGCTTGTTAGATACTTCTCTAGTTATCAAACATTATCAGAGTGGATCAAAAGGAGCAGCAAATTACTCTGGTAATGTGGTATATTCATATGAGGTGAAATTCCCCCACCCAATATGTTCTATAGATACCAACATGCACAAAGCAATTGGATGTTGTGCAGGTCACTAAGTGTGGAAAAAGGGGAAGCAGAATGGAATTCAACCCCCTGACCCATGGGTGGGCTACAACACTGCCCTCTGTAACTGGTTTATATATTGACAGCATCCACGCTGTACTAAACGGGCCAGATCCTGGCCTACGTTAGGGTAGCTTTGCACTACTCCATTATTGCACTTTACAGTGCTCCAGGTTGGCTCAGCTTACCATGGGAGGAATTCTGTCTGTGTAGGGGAATTCCTGGGTGACGGTCAGTGGCTGTAGCACCTCCTGCCCCAACACACACAGCACCGGCAGCCAGTTCAGGGGATGTAATCGGGACAGCAGAGGTAACCAGAGTGTCCCAGCATCTCGGTCATTCCCAGCTATTCGAATGTCCCTTGGCATCGCACCAACACTTTTCTTTGCATAAACTATATTTTAGCATACGAAGAATAGTATCTAGAGTTCAGAAATGATTATAGGTTATTCTTCCATTGTTTGGGATGCTGCGCATCTAAGGAAACAGAAATAGTTTAATAGATGCTGTAATTTGATTTCATACTAGGATTCCATTATTCAGGGAGCAACAGCGAAAATATATCAAAAATTGTTGACCCTCTGCAAACAGGCTTTCACCTACATTAACTGTTGGGTAAAAACAGAATGTAATGTTTGCAGTGCAATTTGTCACAGAAATGGAGGTTCAATTAGTCCCAATGACTTACTAAAGACATTTTAAACACAATGTCCAAATTTTTCTACATAAATTAAACATGATGTAATTGAGTGTAACATTAAGTGTCTCGTCACTGTTGATTCATGTGGAAATCACAGAAATTTCACTGATCATTATGCATTCATTTGATATTCATGCGGATGCCATATGTGCCTCCATAAGGATTCTACAGTTATTCAGCATGCAATAAGTTTTAAATTACCATTAAAAAGACATTAAAAGGCAATCTCAAAATACCACCACAAAGGTAATTTCATTTAAAGAGTGCTAATGAAACACATTCTGCATTAAAAATCTGAAATACAAAGTAGGTTAATCATGAATCAGCAGAAATAATTCAGGAGAAAATACTGTTGAATTGCAAGTCAGAATAAAAAGAATATTTGAACAAAAGGTTTTTGTCTGTCTGGTCTAGATTTTTGACAGGTGAAATGTAATTGCATGACAAGTACAATTTTCCATTCAACTGGTATGTAGCATTATGGCAATATAGCATTTTGCTACTGGGAAAATATTCATTACTGAAACAAGTATAGTTGTCCAGATTCTCACTGCATTCATTTTCCACTGACGGGGAGCAGATGGCCACAAGGAATCTGGCTGTGGCTCCCTATTTCTCAGATGGGCTCTTTGCCAGCCCCAATATATGACAGTTGGTACTGACTCCTAAGGGTTGAGTGACAGCTGAAAATAGCTGGAACACTGTATTGCTCAGGCTACTCCATTTCCTGCCCTGGCACACCCTCTGTATAGCCGGGTGGAGAGATGGCATAAGTGCTGTCATAGCCAGCTCCACACTAGTGGAGGATTCCCCCATGCTCCAAGAATGTTCATCAGGTGCGACACTGTCTGTTTCTATCCCTTTTTATATCTCCAGAGCAGCACAAAGGATCTAGAATAGAGCAGAGAATCCTGCTCACTGTATCTAAAAATATTTAAGCCATTATAGGATGGCTTATCTCTTTGCCTTAGAGACCTACTTCTACTCAATAAAGTCCCTTCTCTGAGTTAGGCTTTATGGCATTTGTATTATACAAGAGCAAGAAAGTGAAGAGCCAGTCCTGTGTGGTGCTGAGTACCTTCCTGAAAGATGCTGAGCACCCTCAGCTTCCCCTGATGAAAATCTGTTTCAATGTATTCTAGTTTTGAAAGCTAAGTGGGGAAAATTCTAATAAACAGCAGCCGTACTGCTGGAAAAAATAGATTATCTTTAATAACTGAGTGTCCAGGCATAGTCTTTGCCTCTAAGGAAGGTGAGGGTTATTTATCAATGCATGAAGTGGGGTTAGGAAAATCCTCCTATCAGATTGGATTGGAAATTTGTGTATATAGTAAAGCTAAATAATTCTAGCTTTCTGACAGGATAATTTTTTAGGTTTGTGTCCCAAGCAAATGGAAATCTGTGCCATTGAAATGACTAGAAAAATCTATGACAAAACGCAAAAGTTACAAGATGTGCTGCTGTAAAAATGATTGTGACAAAAGGTGTGACTTGTTTCTGTGTTATTGTAAAATAACATTTTGGCCTGTCTAAAGTAAATGTCCTGTCACACATACACACTTTGCCCATAACAGTGAAAGATTAGCCCAAATGATTTGCCTTGACAATTTGTCCTCATCTCTGAATAAAGAGAAACGTTCCTTTGTGTGGTTAATTGGAAGCCCTCAGTCATTTCACAGACTAACCTCATCGCAACCTGCCTCTAATACAAGGATGCTGATTTCTCTCTCCCCTTCTTTGCTCAGCTAAAAGTCCTATTACTACCATCTTATTTTATACCAGGTATTCAGGAGATAGCCTTGCACCAGTATGATAGGTGGTTGGTAAGAAAAGAAGTGTGACCATCATTAGCCAGATCTTAAATTAAATCAGCATATAATACTTGGTGGAGACCTAAGCTCTGCATAATCCTTTTCATCAGATCACACTGTCCTGCCAACATGACTCATGCCTGTTCTTGATGTACTTTGTCCAATGGGTGAGTTCAATATCTATGCCCATTAAAACTCTTGGACTCTTTGCTGAAACTGCCAATATGCATGATAAATGCGCCAATTGAGAATGTAGTTTAACACGTTTCCACTAGGTAATAGACTGAGACCACTACCTCCTTTCACATAAACCACCAAGTAATCATCAGCTTAAACTAGTGATCTAAAAGTGAAAGGATCAGTATCCCATCTCAATAAGCAACCCAAGGATCTGTACCTTGTTCCCTGTTTATTTTCCTCTTAAGTTAAGGGAAAAGAAAATGGGTTTTCTGCATCTATATACTTTATAAACTGTAGACCCTCACAACATCTCACACCTTACAATTCACACACAGAAAGTTGGTATCTCCTTACTTCTCAGCAAAGACTTAATGTCAGGCTGCCGCAGCTTCCTATTACTAAGACTTCAGTCTTTTTACACCGTATCTGACAGTGTAAGTCCTAGTACATGTATATGATGAAAAATTAAAACTAAAAGACAACTGTCAAAATAAATGAACAGAGTATAGTGTGTTGTGATAATTATCCTGGAGTTTTAAAATTTACTAATTCACATATTATGAAGGTTCTAGTGGGCTGGATATGTAGGAATTTATAAAATCAAAAACTTTTAAAGCAATGTTTTCTTCATTATCCTGCACTGTTTTTGAAGTTATGCTGTGCAGCCTGAAAAGTCAGCTGCATATTTTCATATATATCCCAATTATATTTCATAAAACGCAGCCATAAATATAATCTAATTCCCATGCAAATTAAGTAAATTCTGCACAAAAAAATGAATTCTGATACTGTACTAAATTTTGTTTTGCTGCCAGACAGAAAACAATGAGTTATAAGTAAAATGTACCTTATTCAGTACGTCCAGAATACAAAAAAAACCACAAAAACAAAAAACCCACCACCATCAAAACCTCCAGTTTCTATGGCACAGGATATCTCAAATGTCTTATTTTATTTACACAGAAAAAATACTTGCACTTTTTCTAGAAATTTGCAAGTATGAAAAGACTAGTCACCAAATCACTCTAGATTGCTTTAACAGGCTTATTTTAGCAACCTTATGTATTGCCTTATGGGAACGTTAGCACAGCTTAGTATGTGTGTAAGTGTCTCATTTTAGGAAACATAAAGCAAAACAGGACATGTAGCTACAGCATGAGTTTCAGAAGATAAAAACTCCAAAGACTGTTTGCAAACTTGAATGACAGTAAATGTGGAGCAATGGGAAATTTCCATTTCCAGTTATTATTTTGCTTCACTTTGTTGAAATGCTCAAGGATTTGATACACATGGGAAAGCAAAAATTTCCCACACTCCACCACCCACACAAAAAACTTTCTGAGTACCAAACACCACAATAAATACAGCCACTGAAATTAGTCTAAATCAGCAGACATTTTAAAAGACATTTTAAATTACGATACACACCTAAAAAAAAATCTGCCCAGAAAAAGACACAACTGTGTGGTTCACGTCTTTCCCAGTTAAAGAGCTGAGGTCAGTTTAAAAATCTTTTTAAAAGAATTTGCTTTCCCTGGGTTAGTTAACCCTTTAGATAGCTAAACTGAAAAGATTTTGGAAGATTTAATTGTTTACTTTTAGTACTTTAGTTTAGTTCTGATGCACTATAACAGTGATAAAATATTTAGGTTGTACACACTACAGGGGGATGTTTACAACCAACCAACCAAAGTTTTCATTGACATTTTAAACCAATTGTGAAAGTTTCTAGTTTAAACATTTTATATATTTATTTTTAATTGAGACCTGATTTTGAGTCTAAATTCCCGGCTAACGTCCTTTAATGTGGAAGTTACAGAAAGCCTTTTTATCTGAGAAGCAACAGAAGAGGAGGAAAAGGTGTCATAAAAGAGTGGGAGGAATTAATGTTCATAGGCACCTTCCACCTCTTTCTAGATCTGCAAGTCCCACCTACTCAATCATCCAGTCCTTGCATATTTAAATAATTTAATTTTACTTTTACTTTAATTTTACTTTATTTGTAAAATGTATCCTTTAGCAGACCATTCTCTGTTCCACTGATAGTATAAATATTCCCTTTCCAATACATATTAGTTCTAACACATTTCTTGGCTCCTAAGAATGTTCCATATCACATATGCACAAACCCCCACTGAAGAAATTCATAATAAAACAGATGTAGACTGGGAGGCACAGTGCTGAGAAGCTTATCAAATCTCTGGGTGTTTATTGTGTAATACTTAAAAGAAAGTGACTTCCAACGGTACATACTGAAACACTGGCAGAGGTGACTGCATTGTTACAAAGCACATAGAATCAATCATATGGTTTCAGCAGAGGCAAGTAAAATGACCGAGAAATAGTGTGAGAATCTGGAAGGATTCATCAGCATAGAGTGCAAAGGATTCACAATAGGGCTGTCAAGTGATTAAAAAAATTAATCGTGCTCTTAATCGCAATTAATCGCGCTCTTAATAATAGAATACCATTTATTTAAATATTTTGGATGTTTTCTACATTTTCCAATATATTGATTTCTATTATAACACAGAATACAAAGTGTATAGTGCTCTTTATTTTTTATTACAAATATTTTCACAGTAAAAAACAAAAGAAATAATATTTTTCAATTAATCTAATACATGTACTGTAGTGCAATCTCTTTATCATGAAAATTGAACTTACAAATGTAGAATTATGTTCAAAAAAACCTGCATTCAAAAATAAAATATAAAACTTTAGAGTCTACAAGTCCACTCAGTCCTACTTCAGCCAATTGCTTAGACAAACACATTTGGTTACAATTTGCAGGAGACAACGTTTCCTGCTTCTTGTTTACAATGTCACCTGAAAGTGAGAACAGGAGTTCGCATGGCACTGTTGTAGTTGGTGTCATAAAGATTCATATGTCCCCTAATGCTTCAACCACCATTCCAGAGGACAGGCATCCATGCTCTTGATGGGTTTTGCTTGATAACAATCCAAAGCAGAGTGGACCGACTCATGTTCATTTTAATCATCTGAGTTAGATGCCACCGGCAGGTTGATTTTCTTTTATTTTTTTGCGGTTTGGGTTCTGCAGTTTCCTCATTGGAGAGTTGCTCTTTTAAGACTTCTGAAAGCATGCTCCACATCCCGTCCCTCAGATTTTGGAAGGCACTTATGATTCTTAAACCTTGGGTGAAGTGCTCTAGCTATCTTTAGAAATCTCACATTGGAACCTGCTTTGCATTTTGTCAAATCTGCAGTGAAAGTGTTCTTAAATTGAACATGTGCTGGGTTGTCATCCGAGTCTGCCATAACATGAAATATCTGGCAGAATGCTGGTAAAACCTTAGAGCAGGAGATATAAAATTCTCCCCGCAAGGAGTTCAGTCACAAATTTAATTAATGCATTATTTTTTTAACAAGAGTCATCAGCATGGAAGCATGTCCTCTGGAATGGTGGCCAAAGCATGAAGGGGCATACGAACATTTTGCATATCTGGCAGGTAAATACCTTGCAATGCCAGCTACAAAAGTACCATGCAAATGCTGGTTCTCACTTTCAGGTGACATTGTAATTAAGAAGTGGGCAGCATTATCTCCCAAAAATGTAAACAAACTTGTTTCTCTTAGCGATTGGCTGAACAAGAAATAGGACTAAGTGGACTTGTAGGCTCTAAAGTTTTACATTGTTTTGTTTTTGAGTGCAGTTATGTAACAAAAAGAATGTACATTTGTAAGTTGCACTTTCAAGATAAAGAGATTGCACTACAGTACTTGTATGAAGTGAATTGAAAAATACCATTTCTTTTATCTTTTTTACAGTGCAAATATTTGTAATAAAAATATATAAAGTGAGCACTATACACTATGTATTCTGTGTTGTAACTGAAATCAATATATTTGAAAATGTAGAAAAAATCCAAAACATTTAAATTGGTATTCTATTGTTTAACAGTTCGATTAAAACTGCAATTAATTTTTTTAATCATGATTAATTTTTTTGAGTTAATTGCATGAGTTAACTGTGATAAATCGACTGCCCTAATAATTATATATTGTAAAGCATTTGGGTATTCTTCACACTTAAAGGTGTCATGACATCTTATCCATGTGTGACTGTTCAACATTTGATTCAATATGAGATTCAAATGTGAAAAATAACTAAATATAGGCTTTAGAACTTTAAAAGCGCTCATCCCTACAGTGTCTCATTCTCTAATTATAGCAAAATGTAGAAGTAGAATCCTGCACTGACAGAATCATTTTACTATTTTTGTAGTTTAGCTCAATTTATTTCTTTTCTTCTTTTCTCCTCTACCCCGCACCCCCCCAAGACTGAGGGAGTTTTTAATGTGCATTTCTTGGTACATGACACATTCCTGTCTCCACAGTAAAATACTATTCCACAGATTTATAATGTGTATAATCCAATGCTACTGGTTATTCAGTTGAAATGTGGGTGGGTGGGTGGAAGACTCCTGCTTATAGGTAAAGAGAACAGACTATTAGATAAAGATCTAGATACACAGGGCCAGATTTTCAAAGATATTTAGGCACCTGAAGATGCAGCTAGGCACACATATTCAATTCTTTAGTCCCCTTGAAATCAGTAGAAGTTAGATTAGGTGCTTTTGAAAAACTCAGTAGGTGCCTGTTTGCCTATTTAGACACCTAAATACCTTTTGAAAAT
This sequence comes from Caretta caretta, assembly GCF_965140235.1. NCBI lineage: Eukaryota > Metazoa > Chordata > Testudines > Cheloniidae > Caretta > Caretta caretta. Next base: position 35,945,061 of record NC_134216.1, read on the forward strand.
CTGCCCCTTAGTCTATATTTAGCACTTAAATATAAAACCTGATTTTGAGAGATGCTTAGCCTGCAGCAACTGCTATTAACTCTGATAGGAACTGTTGGATGCACTTGAGAATTAGGTCGCTTATTGAGGTGCCTAAATAAGAATTTAGGAGCCCAAATTTAGACACTCACTTTTGAAATCTTGGTCTTCCCTCTTCTCTAATGATTACAGGATGAAAGTGGTCTGCCACTGCATTGGTTTCTCTGGTTGACCTCAGTTATTTTGGCTGTAAAAGCTTACGATCATGCTCCCTGTGGTCCTCTGAAATATTTCTAAGTGAGATACTGGAGTCACTATTAATACTCATGAACAAAGAGGAATGACTCATATTCTCACAAGACATAAGAAAAATTTCTGGTCTTAGGCTCGTCACTGCTTTACTTCAATCTCCTGCTGAACCCATAGTGCCTGCTGTCACGGTGATCATTCAAAGACTGTAGGTAAAAATCCCAAACTAGTCTTCCTCACCAATCCCGTCAGAACATCTTTTGGGAATGACCAGAGCCACACACTTGTCAAGAGACAAATGCTTCAGAAAGAAGTATGAAGATCATTTGTTGAAAGAGTGGTAAATTAACATCTGTTTCACATGACAAATATTGACAGAACAGTTATTAAAACTGCACACATATGACACAGTCATTTATGTGATCAAACTAGTAGTAAATATCCTTGGCCATATCTGTATAGTCACATTGGCTGTTGTCTTGTGTTACTACCACAAAACAATTCTAATGATCTGTGGTGGGGCATCTGACCCATACTGGCAGAAGAAAGGTTAAAGCAGCCCAGGTGAGGCTGCACAGGAGACAGCTAATTAGGAAAGGGCTTGTAGTGACACCCAGTCAGAGACAGCCAATCAGGGTCAGGCCAAGGCCATATAAGAAGGGCTGATGGACAGAGCAGCTTCAGTCACTCCCTGGAGTTCGAGGAGGGAGGACTGTTGCCCTGAAGGAGGGAGAAGAGACAGCACCATGGTCAGAGCAGTGCTGCATAGGGTCAGGGGAGCATGACTGAGTTCTTGGCTGACTGCTGCCCTGATACCAGGGCAGAGAAGGCGCTAGGGCTGCAGGGAAGTGGACCAGGGAAACAGACAGCAGGGGTTGGAAGTGACGCAGCATGTGGCTGCTGGCTAGAGGGTCCCTGGGCCGGGACCAGGAGTAGTGGGCGGGCCCAGGTCTGTGTCCCCCCACCCGCCACTGAGGGAAGTGGCTAGAGTGTGGGCTACAGTTTGCCACTGATATAGGTGGCTAGACCCTGGACGGCAACCTGCCACTGAGGCAAGTGGCTGGACAGAGGACTGCCAGCCCCCTGGAAGGGGTAGGCAGAGAATCGCATGGGGCACAGCTGGAAGGCTGTGTCCAGAAGAAGACACCATGGTCCTCAGAGCGACATGGATGCTGATGACAGAAGTGACGGCGGCGATATGCCACGAGATGAAGGTGCACTGGCAAACCAGAGCTAATTCCCAGAAAGGTCAGCAGGAGGTGCCATGGTGGTGATTGAGCCCCATCACAGAAGTTCCGAGTGCTAAGAGAGAAATTTGGGTCAAAATTCAACTGTGATGTAAGCAGGAGGAATTCCTTTGTTGTCAATAGAGCTCTTAGGGTTCGTAGAATCATAGGACTGGAAGGGACCTTGAGAGGTCATCTAGTCCAATCCCCTGCACTCATGGAGGACTAAGTATTATCTAGACCATCCTTCACAGGTGTTTCTCTAACATGCTCTTAAAAATCTCTAATGAGGGAGATTCCACAACCTCCCTAGGTAATTTCTTCCAGTGCTTAACCACCCTGACAGTTAGGAAGTTTTTCCCAATGTCCAACCTAAACCTCCCTTGCTGCAAGTTAAGCCCATTGCTTCTAGTCCTCTCCTCAGAGGTTAAGGACTACAATTTTTCTCCTTCCTCCTTGTAACAAACCTTTTATGTACTTGAAAACTTGTCATGTCCCCTGTCAGTCTTCTATTTCCCAGAGTAAATAAAACCCAATTTTTTAATCTTCCTTCACAGGTCATGTTTTCTAGACCTTTAATCATTTTTGTTGCTTTTCTCTTGACTTTCTCAGATTTGTCCACATCTTTCCTGAAATGTGGTGCCCACAGCTGGACACAATACTCCAGCTGAGGCCTAATTAGCGCAGAGTAGAGCAGAAGAATTACTTCTCGGGTCTTGCTTACAACACTCCTGCTAATACATCTCAGAATGATGTTCACCTTTTTTGCAACAGTGTTACACTTAAAGAAAAGGAGTACTTGTGGCACCTTAGAGACTAATAAATTCATTTGACTCATGTTTAGCTTTGGTCCGCTGTGAACCCCCAGATCCCTTTCTGCATTACTGCTTCCTAGACAATCATTTCCCATTTTGTATGTGTGCAATTGATTGTTCCTCCCCAAGTGGAGTACTTTGCATTTGTCCTTATTCAATTTCATCCTATTTACTTCAGATCATTTCTCCAGTTTGCCCAGATCATTTTGTATTATAATCCAAACTACTTGCAACCCCTCCCAGCTTGCTATCATCTGCAAATTTTATAAGTGTGCTCTCTATGCTATTATCTAAATCATTGAAGAAGATATTGAACAGAACCAGACCCAGAACTGATCTCTGCGGGATCCCCCTTGTTATGCCCTTCCAGCATAACTGTGAACCACTGATAACTACTATCTGGGAATGGTTTTCCAACCAGTTATGCACCCACCTTATAGTAGCTCCATCTAGGTTGCATTTCCCTAGTTTGTTTATGAGAAGGTCATGCGAGACAGTATCGAAAGCTTTACTAAAGTCAAGATATACCATGTCTACCACTTTCCTATCCACAAGGCTTGTTACCCTGTCAAAGAAAGCTATCAGATTGGTTTGTCACAATTTGTTCTTGACAAATCCATGCTGCCTGTTACTTATCACCTTATTATCTTCCAGATGTTTGCAAATTGATTGCTTTATTTACTCCATTATCTTTCCTGGTACAGAGGTTAAGATGACTGGTCTGTAATTCCCCAGGTTGTCCTTATTTCCCTTTTTATAGATTGGCACTATATTTGCCCTTTTCCACAAGAGTCTTGTGGAATCTCTCCTGTCTTCCATTACTTTTCAACGATAATTGCTCATGGCTCAGATAACTCCTCAGTCAGCTCCGTGAATCTTCTAGAATGCATTTCATCAGGCCATGGTGACTTGAAGAAATCTAACTTGTCTAAGTAATTTTTAACTTGTTCTTTCCCTATTCTATACTCTGATCCTACCTCATTTTCACTGGCATTCACTTTGTTAGACGTCCAATCACCACCAACCTTCTTGGTGAAAACCAAAACAAAACTCATTAAGCACCTCTGTTATTTCCACATTTTCTGTTATTGTTTACCCCACCTCATTGAATATCAGGCCTACCCGTCCTTGATCTTCCTGTTGCTTCTAATGTATTTGTACAATGTTTTCTTGTCACCCTTTAGGTCTCCAGCTAGTTTGATCTTGTTTTGTGCCTTGGCCTCTCTAATTTTGTTCCTACATACTTATGTTATTTGTTTATATTCATCCTTTGTATTTTGACCTAGTTTCCACTTTTTGTAGGACTCTTTTTTGAGTTTCAGATCATTGAAGATCTCTGGTTAAGCCAGGCTGGTCTCTTGCCATACTTCCTATCTTTCCTATGCAGTGGGATAATTTGCTCTTGCGCCCTTAATAATGTCTCTTTGAAAAACTGCCAACCTGTCTTCAATTGATTTTCTCCTTAGACTTGCTTCCCATGGGATCTTACCTACCAGCTCCCTGAGTTTGCTGAAGTCTGCCTTCTTGAAATCCATTGTCTTTATTTTGCTATTCTCCCTCCTACAATTCCTTAAAATCATGAACTCTACCATTTCATGATCACTTTCACTCAAGCTGCCTTCCACTTTCAAAATCTCAACCAGTTCCTTCCTATTTGTCAAAATCAAATCTAGAACAGCCTCTCCCCAGTAGCTTTCTCCACCTTCTGAAATAAAAAATTGTCTCCAATACATCCCAAGAACTTGATGGATAATCTGTGCCCTGCTGTGCTTTTCCCCCCACACGTGTCTGAGTAGTTGAAGTCCCCCATTACCACCATGTCCTGTGTTTTGGACGATTTTGTTAGTAGTTTAAAAAAAAGCCTCATCCACCTCTTCTTCCTCGTTTGGTGGTCTGTAGTAGACCCCTACCATGACGTCACCCCTGTTTTTTTACCCTTTTTATCCTTACCCGGAGACTTTCAACAAGGCTGTCTCCTATTTCCATCTCAAACGCAGTCCAAGTGTATACATCTTTAATACTTAAGGCACCACCTCCTCCTTTTTTCCCCTGCCTGTCCTTTCTGAGCAAGCTGTACCCTTCTATACCAATAATCTGTGATGCCAACTGTAATCAGGGAAAAATTAAAACTAAATAAATCCCCTCTGTTTCCCTTTTACAGGTACAGATTCTTGGACTTATCAGGATCTATCACCTGAGGAAGAAGCTCCTGTGTCCCACCTTCCCTCAGAAGTGTGGTGCAGGAAAGAAGAGGAAAGACAAAAGTTAAGTTGAAACAGGTAAGTACTGTATTAAGGGTTGGTTACATGAAGGGGGGGGTATAAGAGGAACACCACAAACAAACACATAAAACACAGCAAACAGTGGACCGCAACAAAGGAGCTTGAAGCTCAGACCCAATATACCCCTCCCTTGGCAACAGAACAAAACAAATCCCCAGTATAGCCTACTGCTAATCGGATGGACAGGTTAGATGGTAGTGAGTAGTGGGTCCAGACCAGGACCTTCTACCCTCGGGCCAAACACTGGCCTCTGGGGAGGAACGCTGGATGGTGACAAGCTGCTGGGACTGAAGCTGCTGATGGACCAAAGGACCCTGGATAGCAGATAGGTTGTTGGTATCACAGGATCCTTCACAGCTCTTGATCTGGAGACCTGCGCAAAAGCCCAACCGCACACAGCTGCCTCCTGAGCGGACAGCACCGTGATGATGTGGCACAGTTCCTTATAAAGAGTGAGTGGTGGGAAAGTTCTGAGGGGATGGCAGTTACAAACCAATCCCAACTGGTCTGAACCAGCTCTCGCACCACAGCTTTGGCACCTTAATTTTCCCACCTCTGGGGACAAAATGGAGATTTGGCTCCATTTTGAAAAGTGCCAAAGTCCATATTGATGAGGGGAAACCATATAAAAACCTTATCCTAAACATTTAAAATCACAAGGTTAGCCAATCTGTATCCAAATATGCTCTTCCCCTTCCTTGATAGGTGGACACCATCTCTGCTCAGCAGTCCTTCCCGGAACAGCATCCCGTGGTCAAGGAAGCCGAAGCCTTCCTGGCAACACCATCCTCGCAACCAGGCATTCACGGCCAGGATGCATCTGTCTCTGCCTGGGCTCCTACCCTTGACCAGAAGGATCAAAGAGAACACCACCTGTGCTCCCAACTCCCTCACCCTTACTCCCAGAGCCTTGTAGTCACTTCTGATCTCGCTGTATCATTAGTGCCCACATGGATGAGTAGCATGGTGTAGTAGTCAGAGGGACGGATGATTCTCAACAATCCCTCTGTAACATCTCAGATACGGGCCCCTGACAGGCAGCATACCTCCCAGGATGCCATGTCAGGGTGACAGATGGATGCCCCTGTCCCCTTCTGAAGAGAGTCACCAACCACTACTACCCTACGTTTCCTTTTGGGAGCAGTGGCTGCGATCCTCCCAGCCTTGGGGGAAAGCAGTCCTAGTTAAAATTAAGACCCAAAACTAAATATATATTTGGTCACACTGGGATAACAGTAGTCAACTGGAAGTAGTTCAAATGTTCAAAGATTTTAGTATTTTTTCCCCTTCTTATCACTGCTCTGCCATCACAGTACTGAGTTCAGAAATGAAGGAAAGCAAAACTTTTGGTTTGTGTAGTCTATGATCACAGTAGCCAGTGCAACCTGAATGAGAATGTCTTGTCAGTTGTGTTACCATAGCACCTACACCTAGGAACCCTAGTCATGGAGCAGGACCCCACAATGCTAGATGCTGTACAAACATAGAATAAAAAGATGATCCCCTACCCAAAGAGTGTTGGGGGGGTATTTTAATGGTGTGATGTTTAGGTGTATGGGGATAACAAATCAGACTGTGGCTTTCAGTTCCGGGACTAATGGCTTATGTTCCACTATAGAAAAGCACTTAAGCACATGCATAATTTAAGCACAAGTATTCCCCTTGACTTCAGTGCTCTCAAGAGCTTTCAGATCTCAAAGCAGAGAGAAAGTCCAAAGGAAACTGGCATTTCCTTCCATAATAATTTCTTTGCCAGGGTGAAGATAAAGAGCACAAAACAAAACTCGAGGTGAAGTGTGCCCTTAAGTAAGGGGGAAGAAAAACCAAATTCCTCAACAGATTTTTCACCTTCAGGCTTGATTTCCTCCAGTTTGTACCTTAAATGGCAAAGGAATGAGGAAGAAACCTATCACTCACAGGTATCCACAGACACCACGCTTTCTAGCAACAAAAAACCTCTATTTTCACCTTCTTCTCTGTTATCTAGCTTTTTGTAAAATGATTAATAAATGGCTTTGAGATGTTGAGAACATTTTGAAAAACAAATTGTTTACTCCAGCTCTGTTGTTATACCTAACACATAGCCTCTCTTAGCTCAATCCTGCTTCAACTAGTCCCATTCGATTTTCAATTTATTTTTCCTCACGTTCTGTGCAAGATCACAGCTCCCCTGGCTATTGAGCTGACCACACTAAATTTAACCTTGTGTGTCCAAAATTCTTAAGAGTTTAAAGTGAGGCAATTCAAGTCTTGATTACACCATCAAATCCATTATATTTTCTTTAAATGTATGCACTGTTTTAGACTGGTCCCTCCTGAACAAACCACCTTTCCAGTTCAGGTTCTAGGTGATCTTAATAGTAGTCGGTCAGAGCTTGTTATCTGGGAGCTCAGTGTGGTATCGGAAGGATCCCCAGACTGTAAATACTACCATCCCTGGAGTGATTTAGCAGGAGATAGATCCTCGGGAACAGGAGCAGATCACCAAAACAAATGCAAGCAAAAAAGCCAGACACCAAGGAAATTTAGCCTTGAGTAAATGTGCAGGAACAACCTTTACCTCCCTAAATGATGGAACAAGTAGAGAAAAAGTGCCTTGAAGGAACTGGAGAAAACTACTCTCTTGGTATATTTAAGACGTTAAATATATGACAGAAGTGTGTAGGCACAGTCCAGTGTGGGCGACTCAGGCATCCAGCATCACACACAAGCCTTAAAGACAGAGGAGAAGAAATGTTTTAAAGAACTATTTCATGAGAACTTCCATTACTGAAGAGTCCCATACAATTTAACAGGGATTCTAAAATATCCTCTTCTTAAAAAAGCCTATAGAATTTAAAAGAAAACCTTGCTTTAGATTTCTATGAGATGGCTTCAAACAACATATAGCAAAGTTATTATTTTCTTTTAAAGTCTAACTTTTCCACAAGGATTGTTACAATTTCTTCAGTCATTTCATAAGAACAAAGGAGAAAGTCACAGATTCAAGGAGGATCTCTGAAATAATTTTTTAACTCAGTAGTTGATTTCATAGAATACTCAGTGAAATATTATGGGTTCAAGGCCTACTTCTCCCTCCACTGATAGAGGTTTTATATTAGATATATACAATAACTCTATAATGGCTCATATTGTTTATTCCCTTACTTATATAGTTAATTCATATATTATACTTCATACCCAACTCCTGAGCCTTACTTCTTTATCACTGTTGTTGTAGTCAAACACAGAGTGCATTAAAAAATTCACAAAGGCTTTACAAAAAATTCTTTAAGTGCAGCTATATCACATTGCAACAACAAATTTTCAGCCATATTTCCCTACGGATGTCTCTACGGAAAAAAATAGCATTACCCAGGATACCCTCAAGAATAAACATCTCTAACTAATTAATTTTTTCAGAATGGCAGCAACTTTTAACAGCAAACAACAATCAAATGGATGTTTTTTTCCTAACATTTACAGGAAAGGGTGGCCACAGCCAACCGCTCTGACCTTGGGCCATCCCTTTGACCCATTTCTTCAATCTTAAGATTAAAAAAAGGTTGCTTCCCTTTTCTGTGCCAACTGAGATTGTCCTGACCGCCAAAACTGGGATGCTAGTCTCGAATGAAAAGCTGTAAGGTATGTCTACACTGCAATTAAAAACCTGTGGCTGGCCCCTGCAAGGTGGGAGGGTTCCAGCACTCAGGCTGCAGTCTGAGCCCAAATGACTGCAATTAAACAGCCTGGTAGCCCGAGCCCTGCAAGTCCACGTCAGCTGGCATGGACCAGCTGTGGGTGCCTCATTGGGAAGAGGCTGTCCAAGTTAAAAATATCACCACCAATATGTAACAGATGTGCTCTCTGACCAGGTAATATGCTCTGGTATGTCCTCTCCACCTTCAACTGAATCCTTCCTTACTTTTGGTTTCACATTTATCCTGGACCTTTGATCATAATGGCCAAAGAACCCTCCACCAAATACCATGTTTGACAACACTATGAGAAAATATGAGTATAAAAAAAGCTCACTTCTATCAACTAAATCCCTCCTGCCTAAAAAGACAAGGTATCACATTGGGTAGTGGCAAGCGACTCTACAACCCCAAAACTGAAAGTGTGTGCTGGCCTACCTCACACCCCTTTGTCCTTCAGTTTCCTGTGTTCATACTGAAACTGAGCCATGTTCTTGTCAGACAGCTGGCAGTCCTCCTGGCTTATATTCTATGAGCTACAAACCACATCTGCCTGGCAGAATCAGAATCATAACTTGTGCTGGGAGCTGAAAGAAAATAAACACAAGTGGTTCAACCTGTCTCCTAAACTCACAGTTTAAGCTCTCTCACAGATCTGCCATTCTTTTGACCTCATCCTCAGTCCTGCCTTTCCCACAACTGCTATACTCATGATGCCCTCTGCACTTGGAACATGCAAGCTAAAACCTGCATTATTATTTTGAGTAGGTGTCTGATGAGCCCAACAGAACTGCTTTCCTTCTCCAAAGTTTTCAGAAAATCCCTGGTGCTAGGAGGCTGGTGTTTGCTGGGGAATGGATTAGAAAGTAGTCACATATAATCTCACTACAGTGTATCAAGGACATCCCAAAGTTTCACAGGCATAACTGTTATTTGCATTGCAGTATGGTAACAACTAGGGACACCAAGCATAGGCCAGGACCCCATTGTGCTGTACAAATGCATAACTGCTGTCTTTCTATGAAAACGGTCATTGGAGGAATGCTTTCTGTCTGTATTTCCGTCTTATATATTTCTGCACTTCAATGTCGTGTCCTGGCTTTCTTTCACAAAAACCACTGACTTGTACTCAAAAAGCCGCAAGATGACCACAAGTGGTGTAAGGCGCTAGTGGCTGCTTTCTGTTTTGTGACATCTGCAGAGCAGCATCTTTGACTGTAAGCTCTTTGAGGGCAAGAACTGTTTTGTGTGTGTTTACACAAGAGGGTCCTGGCACATGATTGGTTCCTAGGTGCTACCACAATACAAATAATTAATACTTGAGCCATTTTCCTGTGCAACAATGAATCAACATCACAAATTCTCCAGTGGGGTGTCATGTCAAGTGCTATCACCAAGAGAATAATTGGACACATTGGACAGCTACTACCAGAGTAAAAAAAGGCCGGACAGGGTATTTTGTTAAGTCAATACACGCAAGTAGGAACAGTATACCTCACCACAATGCAATTTCATGAGCTACTGCTGTGTGCGCACAGGCAAGATTCAGGATCAGTAAGTGTTCATTTGTGTTCCAGTTTTTATCAATGTGTGTAGAAAACTGACTTTTTAGTTGGTCAGGAATAGCATGATTAGCTTTTGGTATAGCAGGAACTTCTAGGGATTTCAGTTAGTTATCACACAGTATTTGTTACACAGACCATAAGATTTTCAAAGCAAGCAAAAAGCTTGGCTTAACAAAAGCGTATGTTTTCTTTTTAGTTTTAATGTACCTTCCCTATTACATATGACACAAAAAAGAAAATGTCTTACCAATAAAGTCCTTTCTGCTAGCAGTGCCTCTCACAGTACTGGGCATCTGGGCTGCTCCCCTCCTCTCTGCAGCTCACAAAGGCAGATCAAAGTCTTGGCACCTATGGCTACACCCCCTCTACTTCCACTCACCACCAGATGAGTTATTCCAAAGCTGTAGAAACTTGTATAACAATATGAGTTTCAAATATTCCAGAGGTAACTAGACCAACTACGTACAGCGGTCCAAAAACCAGTCACACAGTAGAGACCCCACTCAGTATCTGACTTTTTGGCTCATAAGCCATTCAGAGTAGGTAGAATTGTGGGAGATGCTAGCAGAAAGGAAATTATTGGTAAGAAATTATCCATTGTGCAGCCCAGCATCTCCCACAATTCTGGTTGCCTGGGAAGTAATTAGCAGTGAACAAAGGTACTGAAAGTTGCAGAAAAGGTCAGAAAGAAAGCAGAAAAATGGTATCCTTCCCCATTTGTAAGATTTGCTCAAAGGACAATATTACTTCTGGGCCACCACTTGCAGCACCTTCCTGCCAAAGAAAGCCTCTACAGATAGCAAATCTGCCTTATAGTGCTTGATAAAGGTAATACCAGTTGGCCACATGGCTGCCTCACAAATTTCTGATGTGGATGCATTTGCTCTTTCTGCCCACAAGGTTGTCAGGACTGCATGGAGGTTGCCTGTCCCCTTTCAGAACTAGAATTTCAAGCCTTGTATGCCTTCTCAATGCATAGCCTAAGGCGTCTAACAATGGAAGTCTTGAAAGTTCTGAGTACTTGATGTTTTTTATGGGAGGATATGAATAGGGCACCTGACTACCTTAAACATACAGAATCCATAAGGAGGATTTTCAGAGTTCTTCTGAATTTAACATGTGCCACCTCTTTTCAGTGGCATATTGTAGCCTCAGATAGAATGAAGGGAGACTCTGTTGGGGAGCATGTAAGGAAGAGTTTGCATTAGGAACAAATAATTCTGGAGTTCTAAGCACCATCTTGTCCTTGTGGAACACACAGTAAGGCTCTTGCAAAGATAGGGCTGCCAGCTCCGACAGCTGCCAGGCAGACATGATAGCTATCAGAAACCAAGGTTTGATGGACCAGTGGAATGCTGACTCTGGTGTCAGTGGTTCGAAGGGAAGACTTCTTAGAATTCTCAACACAAGGGATAGGTCCCATTTTGGAAAAAGTGTCCTGACTGCTGGCTTGGCTAATGGGACTACTCTAAGAAATCTGGCTACCTGGGGGCTCTCTGCCATGGAACCCAGGGATCATGCAAACATCACACTAACAGTGGACACCTGACATGCTATGGTGCTGGGTTGGAGACCTTTGTTGAAGCCTTCTTGGAGAAAGTCCAAAATAGCCCAAATTCCTGGATTCCTGGGATTTATCCTATATTTCTGGCACCAGGCACAGAATCTTATCTAGATAGAGGAATATACTTTTAGTGCAAATAGTCTTCTAGATGAAAGTAGCGTCTGGATGACTTTAGAGGACAGACCCAGCAATATTAGTGTTTACCTTTCAATAGCCAGGTTGTTAGATGCAGCCAGTTCAGGTGCAGATGATAACAAGGAACTTGTGAGAGGCTGTTCTGTCACTGTGGAAGTTGTAGCAGAGGTCCTATTTTAAGCTCTATCGGGTCTGAAAACCAGGGTTCTCCCCAGCCAACATTGCGTTATCAGTCTCACTGTTGCCTGCTCTCTCTTTATTTTCTGGACCAGCTTCCCTAGTAATGGAAAGGGAGAAAACAACATAAGAGATCCTGCAGCAATCTATGCAACAGGGCATCTGTCCCCCTGGATCTGGGGTCCACCTCTTTGGTGAAGTATTTTGATCTCTTCACACTCCTATGGTTCACAAATAGGTTGATTGAAGGAAGGCCAAATGTTTGGATGATTAACTTGAAGACCACCTGATACAGGCACTACTTGGGGTTATTGACCTTGTGCTTGCTGAAAGACAGTCTGCCTTTTGGTTCAGGTCTCCTTTTATGTGAATCACTCTGAGGGATAAGAGAAAGTGCTCCACTCATCAAATGATTTCCGTTACTTCTGCACTTGGCTCCTTGTTCCCTCATGGTTGTTCACATATTCAACTGTGGTCATGCTGTCTGACTGAATGAGGATGTGGATTGGACTGGATTGGAACCATCGCAGCACCAATTTAACTGCTCTAGGAGGTTTATGCTGCAAGCCCTTTCCTCCAGGCTCCAAACGCCTTGAGCTTCTTTGGAACCCTAAGCATGCTCCCCAGACCTCCAAGCTGGCGTCAGTTGTGAGAACTAGAGGATCTGGAAGACATACGGACCTACCTTTGCAGACATTTGTCCTGGGTTGACCACCATTTTAAGAAGCTCAGCATCTGTGTTGGGACTTTTATGCAATTCTTCATGTGTTCTAGTGAGTGGTCCCACACCTTTAAGATGAAGCCTTGAAGGTGCCTGATGCATGAATGGGTCCAGGGAGTGATCCCTACACATAAGATGGATATGACTTTGCTACTGTGGTGTCTATGTCCACTGCTAGGTGAGTTATTTTGGTGGATGGAGCTTTTCTTGACGTTAACAACAAAGCCATGCACCTGCAGCAGATGCAGAGTCAGAGATGTCTCTCTGTACGCTGTTGCTGGGGATGGAGCTCTCATCAAGACATTGTCCAGGAAAGGATACAGGTATACCTGTGACCTGAATCTGGCTATGATTACCACCACCATCTTTGTGAAGACCCTGGGGGCAGACTACAGGCCAAATAGGAGGGTCCAGATAACGCTGAAAGCAAACTTCAGATATCTGCAGTGGCAAGGTTTGATAGGAATATGGAGAGATGCATCCACCAGGTTGACTGTTCTCTGATGTCAGAAAATTCCCCTGGTGTAGGGATGACACTGGAGAGGCCAGGATCTCCATCTGGAACTTTTTCTTCATTCACTTGTTCAACCTTCTGAGATTGAGAATGGCTCAGACTGTCACCCATGTGCTTTGGAAAAGTGAAGATAGATTCTCAGGGTTCTATTCTATCATCTGAGGGAACACACACTATTGCTTCCATATCCAAAAGATGAGCTACCTCGTTCTGGACTAAATTGCAATTTACAGGGTCGTCGAAGACAGCGTACTGGTTGAAAAATGGATGGGGTGAATCCCATAACTCGAGAGAGTATCCCTGATTCACTGTATGCCTCTGCCCACTGGTCCATGGTTGATGCACTCCATTCATCCAGGAAATAGGAAATTCTTACTCCCCCACGACCTTTAGCTCTGGGCAGAGGCCTATGTGGTCTTTGTCATAAAGAGACTTTGGGAGGGGTGGCGTTCCCTGTGGACTTTCTCCCAAACTTCAGTTGCACAGCTTTCCTTTGGAAAACCTGCTGTCCCTTTGCTGGTATCTCTAGAGGATGAAGGCCAAAATTGCACCTTGGTCTGAAGGCCGATCTGTACTCTTTCTTGAAGGTATTAAGTGGTGTCAGGAGAGACTGTCTGGATTTTTCCACATTGTCTGCTGCTAACTTGCATAGCTTTTCCCCGAAAAGAAGAGAGCCTGTAGATTTGGCAGAGCTCCGAGTGCTTTGAGTGGAGATCTGCTTTCCAGGGTTGGAGCCATATGTGGCACCTTGTTACTGAGCTGGAGGTCATGGCTCTGGCAGTGAATCTCATTGCATCTATTGATTCATTAGCTATGAATGTTGTTATCAGGGAAACTCTCTTTAAAATAGAGCTGATATTAAGGTGATCTCTACCTGAGATCTTCCAGCCAGTAGAGAGATTCCCTTGCAAAGCAGATAGCTGCCAGGGATGCCCTAAGGGTGGCTCTTTGAGAGCGGCCTCCATTTTTCTAGCCTTGGGGTTCTTAGGGTAGAATTCCTCTTCTGAGGGAATAACCATATCTATTGCCAGGGATGCTGCAGCAGTGTCCACCTTTGGTATCTCTGCAATAGGATCCTTTTGTTCCTGAATCTCATAGAACCTGAGGTCATTTTTGTTAATGTGCTTGCCTTTATCAGGGTTCCATTCACCCCTCATCACTTCCTCAAAGAATTGGTATAGGTGAATCACAGCCTCAAGGGAGGATTTTGAGGGAAGGAATTTACTCTGGCACTTACTCTCAGGAGTCTGTTCAGGTGAATCTGAGTAGAGCACACACCTTGGCTTCACAGGGCCTCGTATTTCTCAGGTGGAAAGAAAAAAAGAAAGGAAAAAAACCAACTTTGCTGAGTTTGCCCCAATCCTGTTCAGGTTCAGAGTCCAACAACCTGCTGTCCTCAATGGAGGAGGGAGGAAGAAGAATCACAGGACCTTTTTGACTTTTCCCTTCCCTTTTTCCCCCTCTCTATTTTGGGGGGTGGGTAGGAGGGGGCGCACGTTGAGGGTGTATGAGCTCTCACAGCTTTGGTGAGGCCTTTTTTTTTGCAGCTAGCCTTCCTTAGGGCCAGAAGTCCTTTCACAAGCTCAATCTCTCTCTCTCTTGAGTCCTCCCTGATGGGTCCCATTCACCCAGGGATGAGGGAGGGGATATGATGCCACAGCCCCCCAGCCAAATTGGGAAGAGCTATTTATGAAGAGCTATTTAGCTATTCACCTTCTTCCTTTCCCAGGGCTCTCTTGAAGATTGTGGGGGAATTTGTGACTCTGCAAGTCTTCTGTCTCTGTTCTCCAGGGGTCCTTTGGGACATACCTCCTGAATCAGCTGGCTGGTGTACTCCCCATCTGTAGAGCCTCTCCCTGCTCTGCTCAGCGACTTCTGGTCTATTTTCCTCATGTTGGATTTGCAGCTGCTCTGGTGAATAAGGGTCCCACATAGCCCTGGGACGTAATGGAATTAGGAACAGAAGGGCTGGGCATAACTCACCATCCGCCAAGCCTGGGAAGGCTGTCCCAAAGATGGAGCATTTCCTAAATTGTGTTTGGTGCTTTTTAGGCTGCTCTGCCATACCAGAGAAGTGCAGAGTAGCCAGTAGGGAGGCACTGAAGCAGAGGCTCAGGGTGGTTTAAATCACCCAGATGAAAATTGACACAGGGAGGAGGAAGAGGCTGGAGAGGGAAGACACTCCTCACACTGCTCCTAAAATAGCCAGGAAAAGCTCCCCTGAAAAGCAGAAAATAGGTGGGAGGTACCCCTGTCCACACACTGCCACTGAGGCAGAGAATCTAGTGGCAAGCAGGAGAAGAGGAGTGGCCAGAGCACACCACACCAAGACTTGATCGGTCTCCATGAGCTGCAGAGGGAAGGGATTGGCCCAGATGTCTAGAATTGTGATAGATTAACAATTAACAACCAGTATACTTGCCTTCTAGAACTCACATTCACTGTAGTGGTGTCCTTTTAACTTATGGCCATTCTGCCATATATGCCTATAGATCAGGGCAATTCTGACCTTAATATCCTCAGTGCAAGCCAGTTTGCATACATGGATATAGGGGTGTAGTGGGGTGGTTACACGCTCCGGCCCTGACTGGGCTGAGGCCAACCCAGGGAGAGGGCTGGGGCTGTGGGGAAAAGCCTAGCCGGATTAAGGGAGCAGCTGTGGCCAGCTCAATCAGGCCCAGCTGGCCCCTGTAAGAGGCTGTGAGCCAGGAGCCCAATCAGTCTCCCACTGCCTGGAGAGGGAGAGGGAGAAGAGAAGGGCTGGGCTGGAAGGTGCCGAGCAGGACACCTAGATTGGAGCAGGGCTGGGGAAGGGCCAGAGGAGCTGGGAGCTCCTGCCTGGAAAGCCTCAGGCTGCAGGCCTGACTACAGGCCAAATAGGTGCAGGGTTGCAGAGGGGCAGCCCATGAGTAAGCAGAGGTAGCAGGTCCAAAACCCCCTTGCCAGTGATGAGTGGCATATACCTGCAGTCTGCCCCCGATATAAGGGGTTAAGTGGGGACTGGCAGTAGCCCAGACTGAGGCGAGGTGGGGTTAGAGGGTGGGGGTTCCACTGGGTGGGGAGACCCAGAACCCGAGAGTGTGGGGATACTGCCAGGTGGGGCAGCACCCCAGAGAAAGGGGCACCAGGTTCTCGGAGAGACACGGGGGCCAGCAGTAAGGCAGATCACTGGCCTGCAGAGGGTGCTCCGGGGCTGGACGAGCTAATTCCCAATGACTACCAGCAGGAGGCACCGCAGGGGTGAGTCCGAACCTTTACAAGGGGATTATACAGTAGTGGTGCAGTCAAAGTCAAGGGTAAAGTCAGCAGGTGAAGAATGCAAGTTGATCTTTCCTCCTGACTCAGAAGAATTAGGCTCCACAGGTACCAACTTGTGAAAGGTCAGATAGTCTAAAGTCACCATGTGTGAAATTGAATTAGTCATATGAGGTAGCTTTACTAATATTTTGGCAGTAAACTATTACTTGAAAGAAAACTGAAATGTTAAAAATCCAGGTGCAGATGGAAGGGGATTCCTTTAATAGTGCAATCAGCATAGTATAAATCAGAATATAGTACAGCAAAGCTGAGGGTCACTAGGAGAACTAGTTTTATTCATGAAACCAGCTATAGCTGGTTATATTTTCTAAATATATCTCTAAAGACACAGTGACATCTAGAAAAGCTAAGCATGAAAGAGAAAAGATTGTTCCCCTGTTATAGATGCCACCATTTTTCCTGTGATTTATGAAGCAGCCATTTGGAAAGATCTGCTGAAAACTCAACTGATTATTTGTTTCCCATTCAAAATTTGGGATCTATTCTTAAGTGGGGGGAAAAAAGAGGGATACATTTTATCAGTGGATTTCGGGGTAAAAACAGAATGTATGAGACAACAGGATTGTGCGAATAAATATTCATTGCTTTAGTATTTAAGAATTACTGTTTACTAGGACAGTCTTAGGTGTTTAATCATTGTTACAACTTTAATATAGTTTTACTTGTGACCACTCCCAACTAGTGAAAGTAATGTACATTGATCCCAGATTATTGCACAAAAATCATTGGCAGTATGCCATTCTTCAAAATAAACCTTTACTTAAATGAGCAATTATAAACCAATTTGTGCAATTAAAATACCACTGAATGTTACAAATGGTTTCTATAACACAAAATAAATATTGTTAAAGACTAAAACTAAACACAATTACTTTTATTCAACCAAAACCCAACATGAAATATTTTAGAAAATGGCAAATATCTCAATATTTGCAGTAAATATCTACAATCCAGTTTTTTTAAATCATCACTATAATCCCATTTTCCCCTAAAAAAGTATCATCTTGACAAGAAAGAAACTGATAAACACTGTATCTATTATTAGGCATTTCTTTTTATATAGTGTTCCAGCTTCACCTCTTTTCTATTTCAGTAGCAAATGCTTATTCTATAAATACAGACTTTTGTATAATGTGCTTTGTTTTCCCATTATTGTGCTGATTTAAGACTATAATAAACTGTTTATGAATAATTTCAAAGCATTTTAGGATCTTTTTAGTTATATTTCATGTGAGCACATTTCTTTTATTTCTCTTTCACTAAATATCAAAACTGGATTTTTTCTTCCCTACCATTGTTTCTACCTGTCGATGACAATATTTAAAAAGGTATCTGGTACATATTGCTTATCCGAATATTATGAGAAAAAGCTATTCACAAAAATTACTTGTTATAGAGCAAAATGAGAAAAGCCAAATAATATTAGTGTAAAGAAAATATTAAAATAGAATGAAAAACTTCAGATCATTTTTGTCCTGATGTTTGTTGTGCTATTAGGAAAAAAGTTAAGGAGAGTAAAAGCCAAATGGTATCGATTCCAACTCTTAGCTGAAAAAAGGAAAACACACCCATTTTCTATGAAATTCTAGAGTGTGCTTCATTGAATATAATTAAGATTTTCTGCTAATTACAATATTTAATTTAACAAAATAACATTGAGGCAACAAGTGGCAGATGTATATTTAAACTCACAATTTAACATTAGTATTATACAATTATAAACTTAAAAATCTGAAATTCTCAGACTCCTCTAAATCGGTATTTTTCAGCATGTTGCTACATGTCATTCAGTCTTAACAGTACAAAATTAAATCAACATTTGATTTTCATTTAAACGAAAATGAAACTCATCTGCACCTCATCTTAAAGTTCTGAAGCAGCATTTTCAGCTTTTACAAAAAAGGCAAAAATATTACTATAAATTACATATTCTAATAAACCTTCCCCAGGAATTAAGAGATCCAGCATGAAATTCCTATATTTTAATTAACAATGTATAGTGACATACACCTGCATTTACATTTGCAAAAATTTGCAGTTAGTATTAATTTAGCGTAGGCAATGATACTAAAGTGCAAAAATATTTGGTATAATGTCTAATGGTTATATTTTTCTTCTGTGGAAAATGAGTGACTGAGCCTGGATCTTCCATTGACAGATACAGTATTTGATGGAGCAGAAACCTAGGAGAAAAGAAAATCATCATCACGCTGCTGAAATAGAAATATTTGTCCAATTTTAATGAATTTTTCCCTGTAATATTTTATTCACTACTAGCTTACAAATGCAGCAATCGTTTTTTTGAAGTTCAATCAAGTTATAAATTACGAAACCAGATATTTACTACTTCCACAGCATGTACACTTTGGTCAGCAATAAGGGTGAAACAACTCTTCACAAACTGCACACTTAATACAATTATTGACTGTGTCTGGAGCTCTGCTGCCATCTCAAAAAAAAATGTGAAAAGCAATCTATTCAGTGAATACATCCACATCTTCTTTTAGTCAAGTACACATTAGAACTGATTCCAGATATAATTCTCGATTTAAGTGTGTTCTGTGATACTGCAATGAATTTTTTACTGAGTGGTAAAGTTTTACTAGGTGATAAACCTGTTAATTTAAGACATGTAGGGCCTTTTTTTTCCCCAACAGTGCTGAATACACCACAAACTCCAAATGAAGTTGGGGGAGCTGTGGGTGCTCTGTGATCCTAAAAATCAGGCCCTAAGATTAGATACCACTGAAAAGATCTTGAACAGAGTTTACTAGCACAATGAAAATATTCTGAAGAGAGAAAAATTGTTTAAAAACAACCTCATTTGACCCATTTAGATTAGTAATTACTGAAGGCTCCATTCAACAGAAAAGATCCACGGCACAAAAGGCCACAGATCTTGGCTCTACACTCTGGCAAGTTATTAAGGAAAAAGAAGAAAAAAGACTTGGCTAGCCATGGTAGTATTTTTGTCTGGTTTCTTGAATGCCACCCTTACAGAGCTGCATCAGGGAAGGGGGATGGCAAGCACCCGACAGACCTTTTACCCAATTCAATAGGACCAAATAGTAGCCAGTCAGCACTCATAGAACCAGTTAATGGAAGCTATGAGTTAATTCACCTAAAATGCCCTTCCCAACCAGGATCACTGACTATCTGGATACTTATACCCTGTTGACAAAGGCGTTTTATTTTTCCATTGGTTACAATATGCCCTGTTCTCAATTTTAAGCTTTTAATAAAAACATTGCCTCAATTCATCAGCACAACAGCCTAAAAATAAAGTTGATGCCACAATTTCTCTCCCCATGCCCCCCCCCACCGCGTCATATGTCACCTCCCCTTTATTAGTTACAAAGAAAACAGTGCAGTGATTAGCATTCTACACATCTGGAGTTTCAAGTGCCCCTATATTTGAACAGACTTCATGAAATCCTCCCAGGCCCCCATGCTGTAGAATGCTTTAGGTTCCTTCACTCCATCCTTCAAGTCCTCCCTGAAAACACACATCTTCTACAAGGTCCATAAAAATGCTGCTCCATTTCAATATTCCACTATTCTAGAAAAACTTTCAAATTCAGTTATTCTGAGAGACTCTTGTTTATATTTTTCTGTCCTTTAGATTGTCAACTCCTCGGGCAGGGAGTGTCAAAACTTCTCTACTTGTACAAAGTTAGCCAAGGAAAGTACTGAAAATCAAAAAGTTATGGAACTCCTTGCTAACCTTTTTCCAGCTTTCCAGCTATGCTTGATGTGTTTCTTGAATTCTGAAGAGCACTTTATCAATCTTATTTTTTCAAAGAAGTTATCAGGCATTATGGCAAGTATTGCAAACAGGTTTTACATATTTTTGATATTTTCATATTTTATCCACTTTTTTTAAACACTGTATTTTCAGTTTCAATATGGTTCACAATGCAACTATGTAACAATAATCAGAAAGCTACATAATAAAAAGCAGGCATGTTTCTTGTACATCAGATAGATCCAACCTTCATCAAGTCTCCAAAAGATTCAATGTTTGATTAATCTCATCCACTGTCCTTAAATGATTTGTAAGTGGCTGACAACTAGTTCACTGCAATACAGCTTCTAACTGTGCACCACCTTGACAGCACACTGGACTGACTGACCGATCATGCTGACTTTCCACTTGTGACCATTCTGAGGAAGCAGGACTATTCAATCTGTGTGAAGAAGAAGGGGGGCCTGGGAAACTCAAAGATGCTATTCCATTGCCATACTTCTGTTAAGAGAGAGGTTTTCCATGTAATATAAGATGTTTAGGTGTCAAAATACAGAACCCACAGAACCCATGTTCTCCTGAATATGGTTCTAAGGAATCAAAGACTTCTATAAAATAATTGCTTCGCAATAGGGATTTTTTGGAGGGGTTGGGTAAGTGGGTAACAAAGCTCTGAATCTTCAAAAGAGACAGGGTTCTGCAGTAATAGGTCATACTTTAGCACGCCGGTGGAAGACAAAAAACTGGGGTTCAGGACAGAAAGATACAAATGAGAATGTCTATCAAACCAAGCCAGAGTATTTTTAAAGGTTTCTAATTAACAATACTGTTGTAAAAGGTAGATCTGCAAATATCATCTAACTGAGGGAAATATAAATTGAAACTATGGAATGATCTGACTTATTAAAAAACACAGTATATTTATTCTGCAAAATAATTTAAAAAGAATGTTCTTCTGAGGTGTCAGATTGTTCATGGTAACAATAAAAAAGAACCATGCTTTAAGCAAGCCATTTATCTCCAGTCATTTGAGTATTCAAGAATAGAGCAGGCTAATTCATGACTTAATCCTTTACACTGGTGATTTTTTTTATATTATTTCCATGTTTCCTAATTATTTAAAGCATTTACTAAGTAAATATCACTATAATATCTCAGCCCACAAATAGAATGAATTACAACTACTCATAATATTTTTTTTGATTAACTATTGTGGTTTCCATTTAAGGGATCATTTTTCTTACGTAGCATTGCATTCTAGAAACAGGAAAATATCAGCACTTCTTGCAGTAAGATGCATACTTAATTCTCTCCGGAATCACTAGCCACAAAACACTTACAAACATTGTATGAAAAATAAGATTGTTCTGGCTAATGAAACCAAAAAGCAGACACAAGTTTTAAAATATAAAAAGAATTAAGTGTGTCTATAGTATCAACAATCAACAGGAAATTAATCTTTACAACTTCTGCATGTGTACTTTTGGCAGAAAGTTGTGGCCGATTTAGCTCTCGTGCTTAAAACCATCCCTGTTCAGCAAAGCATTTAAATAGATACGTATGTCTGAGTGCTTTGCTAAACAGAAATAAGCATATGCTTATGTGTTTTGCTAAAGTGGAGCCTTAATAATTTTTAATATAAAATGTATTTCAGAAACATAATATTTTCTCTATTTGAAAAAATGACAGCATAAGCTTCTTGCAGGTACATTTACAAATCTGCTTTGGTACAACTAAACACACTTTCAGGAGACTCCCTTGTCATGATTAGTTCCAGGACTGACTGCTTTTAGGTATTAATTTGGTAATTTTGAAATAAGCACTGTAAGTCCATTGTTACTGATGTGATGATGAAAACTCACCCTTTTTAATTTGGCAGCACCTTCTCCAGAGCGGATAGCAGCCAGCAGACTCTGGTGGATCTGTTCTGGGTCAGAGCTCTGGAACGTTAAAGCAGTTTCTCTCTCAAAAACAGAAGTTGGGTGGTCAACTGAAGATTGCACCTGGCTGTTTTGTTCATTGTTTGTACAATTACTTTTCTATTAGGGAAAAAAAATCAAAGCATTTTATTTGAGTGAGGTCATAAATGGATATCTGAAGCAGTCTGGCCAAATATTACAGCACTGTATCCTCATTTTGCTTCATGCAAGATTTCAGGGAACAGCCTTCATTTTGTACATTCACTTCGCAAGTAATTTATGATGTGATGTGACAGCACCCAGCTGAGGATGCCATAAAATAGCATCTGGGAATTATACCTTGGTTTTGAACAAGTTATAGGCCGGAAGGGATTTAAGGAACTTTTTTACTGTTAAATATGGGGAATTTTCTCCCCAAGATGTCTATAAAATTCTCCACATAATCATCTCACGTAGTTTAATTAATATCAAACAAATTTATTTCTATGCCTGCAAGTTCCTTATTAGGACTACAAAAGCCTTAGGAAATAGACAGATACTGCTTTACCACAGGATGAATGGTATAAGATTTCCAGGAATATTCACACAGTTAGAACTGAATTCATACTCTCAACTTAATCATACAAAAATACAGATGCCAGCAGGGCTAGAATTAGGCCACTGCATAGTATAGATGCCCCTCCCAAGCTGCCCAGTTGCTGTCTGAAATCTCAGCTTTTACTATATGCAAATATAGCTTTTATTGTTGCAAAACAAAACAAAACAAAAAACCTTCTAAATGTGAACTGGATGCAACTGAAGCAGTGACATCTGCCTGAATTTGCAGAATACATGAAATAACAGCTCAAATGTATGAACTTCCCCATTCATCTGAGTAGGTGTTACAGCCCAATTATGATACTTTAAATGTCAATGTTGATAAATATTTAATTACTCATTAAAACATTTTAAAAAAACATACTATGATGAGCTACACAATTTACTCTTAGTAACAGCTCATTTTGGGGCCATAAGTGGGTAGACTTGGGAGAGGACCACTGCTCTCTCCCCGCCACTCAAGAGTACCCAAGTCCAACGTGTACAAATAGGACATTTGATTCCGTAAGGGAGCTGATCCCAGGAAGCGTGCATGATCCTACTTTGAATATCTGCACAATCTATCAACATTAGCATCTCACTGTAGCATCTAAAGTGATAGACATTATACAGGACAAACTTTTGAAGAGTTCTACTAACTCTACTTTTCCAATTCAACCCCTGGATGCCAGTCAGGTTACATAATACTGTTGACTTGTGCTAGTAATACCAGAAGATAATCAGCATCCTTACAGATATCCTGTTTCAGTGTCCCTCAAATGATTATTCTGGGACATCACTCAAAAATTAAGTAAGTAAAAACTAGTTTTACGCATGGTACTTTTTAAAAAACAAAATCAACAACTCTGAATATGAAAATAGGTATGCATAGATAAACCAGATCCAGTTATTTTTTCTTTGCTTATAAGTTTGAGACATTATTAATTATGGTAAGACAAAATTATTTCTCAGCATTTTCAATTTTGCTGAAAAATTTCATTTAATATAAGTATCCTCTATAAAGTCCGTACAAGACAAGATTACTTCTTTTTCCTATATTCCATTGAAATGTTGTATATGGTGCTGTTACAGCAGAATGCACCCACTAGATGTTTATATGCTATTAATCCAAAGCCTACTAATATTTATGAACTATTCAAAGAAGGGACAGAGTGAATCTCACTCTTCTGTGAAATATATAATGATTAATGTTCAAGAAATATTAAATTTTGTAAAATGTACCTTATCCATCATATTATGTTGTGAACCTCCTGTTAAGGTCTGTAAAAATTGGTTCTTCACATCTCCTGTGGAAGGTGCTGAGGATAGTTCAACAGGAGATTCCTCTTTTGATGGCTGGCTACTGATGGTATGTGGTTTACTGAATGACTGTGATCTTTTGATTGCCGATGAGACAGCAAGAGCAAAGGGGGATGGCCTAGAACTGGAATATGGTTTTGGAACTGCAAAAGTTCTAAGAGTTCTTAAGTTCAATGTTGCTGGCTGACAGGAGGGGAAACTCAAAGGTTTAGCAGTTTTGACAGAAGTAAAAGTGTCAATTTTTTTCTCATTATCAACCTTTTCTTCATCTAATTCAGCAGGGAAATTATATGTTTTATGTAAAGGAAATAAAGATTGATCTGATGCCGTCAAATTTTTTTCTCTCTCTGTATTTGTAGCCTCTCTTTGAGTAGGACTTGTAGCAGCACTGACACTTCTGGCAATTGCAGATGTTACATAATGACCTGAAGCCCTTCTTTGCATCTGTAAGTAAAAAGAACTAGGTTTCGTTGTAGGACTGAAAACACTTGATTTTTCTTGAGTCTCAGGTGAAGAATTTGTGTTACCCGAGTTTAGCATCAATGGAGTTATGCCATTACCTAGATTGGGTTTGGAAGCCTCTGTTTCTATGTGCTTGCTTTCAGTAGTAATCCCAATTTCAGAAGTTGAGACACTGTCAGTAATGCTGTTAGTTTTGTGCAGCTGATCATTCACTGCCAAAGCAGGTTCATATTTTAAACCAGACTCTGACTGACTTGTGCTTTTTGAAACCCTAAGAATTTCAGTTTGCACTCCAAATTCTTTTGAATTCTCTGACTGTGGGGACATTTCCAAGGTGACACCAATCTGATCCTTAATGGCTGACATAGCATCTGACTCACCACCTTTCAATATTTCCAAAGATTTTGGAGGCACTATTTTATAAGTAGTCATTCCAATTTTGGGAATATATTCTCTTGTAATTTCATTAGAGGGTTTAGGTTTAGGTTTGAAGTCTGGTCTATAAAGTGGGTAACTTTTAATAGGAGAATTAATTGCACTTTTTGGAGCTCTCTCTGATGGGGTAAAACTACTATCATTCTCATATATATTACTTTGATTTTGTATGGGAATTGCTTTGTCATCCGCAGCGTCTTGTCTCTGATGGTTGAATTCTGTTGAAACCTCTACAGACTCTTGCACCTTGTTCATCAACTGCAAAGATGGACTGTCCCTATCTAAATTCTGCATGTGGGCTACTCCTTTGAAGGTGGATGACTCACAATCTTGAAGGACAATCATTTCACTTAGTGTAGTCCTGCCAAAACTATTATCAGATGGAGTTGTCTGAATTGCAACATCCTGAGTTTTTACTATCTCCATGTTAGTTTGAATTAGCTTCTGATCTTGTATTCCTAGATTCACTTGAGGATTATCATTCTGATTTATAGAGATGTCATTTTTATACTCTTGGCAGTTTGATAGTCTCTCAACTTCAAGCTTATTTTCTTCTCTGACATCTGCTGTATTAATTTCTCCCATCTTACGTCGATTTTCTTTTTCTCCTATGGTTGCTGGAAGGAATCTTGTGCCATTATGATCTTTAAAAGAAAAAATATATTTCTCAAATAATATGAATATCAAACAGCCTGACTTTTTTGTTTAAATCATGAAGCCCGATACCCCCATTTTCTTTTACCATTAGAAATGGTTCCTTAGAAATAATAAACTTTCCCTTATTATACCCTTTCAAGACACTAGAAAGATATTTTAGCTTGATTAGTACTGGTAATTTTTCCAATTTAATATTTTTTAATGAAAAATACTGTAGTAATACTACCCACTGAGGCTGTTGGTGTCATAGATAGACCAGACGGTCAAGCCTGTTTAGGGACCACTTAAGGTTTTGGGGCACGAAGGATGTCTGCATTTCATTCCATTGTATATAAGGTATAGCTCATGGTCTACAAACTGGTAAGGACTATTCAAGATTATATCCTGCAATTCTTGTTTGGTCCCGTGTCTCTGCTGTTTGTGTACCTACTATATTCCTTCACATAAAAAGATGTGATTTGCCAGATGTTTCTAGCATTTCTGCACTGATGCAGTTAAAAATATTTGAGCAACACAATTACTGCATATCTGTTCTTCCAGGAGTGTATATTAAAGTGGCCTGTCTTAAATTTTGGGGATATGAATCACATCTGAACCTTTCCAAAATTCACTTTAAAACACATTACTATAAAATTAATTATCCTAAGTTCAAATGATTTTTTTAAAATAAATGTCTCTCCCTGATGTATTTTAGGTGTGTATTAAAAATAGAGGTTTACTAGTTTTAAATTATTTGAATTATAAATATGAAAAAACAAAGTAGATTGGATTAATAAAAACACTCAATCATGTATCTGAAGGAGTGCAACTATTTAAGATTATATATTTGCAAAATTTATTGTGTGTATTTGTTACACTACAAGGATAAAGTAATGGGTTCATGAAATCATGAAAGTAATGGGTTCTAGGGGAATGAATGATCCATTTCTAGAACTGTGGAAGGGCCTTTGCTTCCCTACAAAACAACATATTTCCACAAACACAATGTCATAATGCAGTTTTGTAATTAAACTTGATTTTCCTCTCAAACAGGATATTTGTGATAAACTCAAAAATTAACATATTAGAAACCATTATTGGGATATTCTACATTGTTCTAAACAATGTAATGCAACAATGGATTACAATGGGAACAAGAAAAGTTTAATTTAATAGATTTTGTTCATAGTTTCACAGTCAGATTCATGAAATGATTTACAAATAACTTGCAACACAAACAAAACACAGTTTAACTGAACATCACTTTGGTCGTTTCATTTTCTTTATAATCAAATAGTTAATGAATATTTGCAGGAACGCACCAATGTTGTCTTCACCAGATTCACAAAATGAATTCATGACTGACAACAGATCCTCTATGTTCAACAGATCAACAGATCCTCTATGTTCTCTATGTACACGTGAGAAAATCTTTAACCGTTTCAGAAAATCAATAGTACTTCAGCAATCTCGGGTGCATAACTGGCAATTATTTCATCAAGTTCACAAAACCATTAATTTCATCCATCTAGTGCAACATACACTGTAAGTCTGGAGGCTTGTCTATACTATCCGCAGGATTGGCGGACAGGAATCAATCCAGCAGGGGTCGATTTATCGCATCTATACTAGACGTGATACATCGACCACTGAGTGCTCTCCCGTCGACTCCGGTACTCCACAGAACGAGGAGCGCAAGTGGAGTCGATGGGAGAGAATCGGCTGTCAACTTACCGCAGTGAAGACACCGAGGTAAGTAGATCTAATTACATCGACTTCAGCTACGCTATTCACGTAGCTGAAGTTGTGTATCTTAGATCAACCCTGCGCATTAGTGTAGAGAAGCTCTGATTGTCTCTGAAGGACCCATTATGGGCTGATAAATCAAAAGGGTGTTGCAGTCCTTCAGATGTTACATACACAATGAAACCACTATGGCCAACTTTTTTTTATACTACACACATGAATGATGGATCCTCTTCTGTTTGTTAACAATAATCTAAAAGTAAAGTTTACTACATGTGTACTGGATAACTAAATCTTTGCATTAACACCTCAAAAACAAAATAAGCTCAAATTCAGGTTTACATCTAAACATCCTGGCAATAGCAACTTCCACAATTAAAAATAATCCAACTGACATGATTTAAGGAATTTAGTTTACCATCGTTAGATGTTCTCATTCCTGTATATTTCAAACAAGGTGCCTGTCATTTCATTTGACGCTTTTAACCTTGAAATACAACTTTTCATCATGCCAGTAAAGCCAGAAATAGCTAATTGGGGGATGAGAATTTTTTCTTGAATGTTTTACTCTTCCAATACCATTTGACATCATCATTTTTTTAAAAAAAAATCCTGTTGCTAGATTAGCAACATAATTCAGACCAATATAATCTCTCTTTTACAGAGATCATTCTTCCGCTGCACCTGTCTGCTTTAAATCTCTCATTCTGAAGGTTTAGCATAGAAGACACCATCTATCCAGCAGATTTATTCTAAACAGGATTTCCTTCAGAGCCTGTTGGTGCAATTTAATTGGCCAGGGAGTGCTATTAAGCAATGTACCGGGAAATCTATGTCCTGAGTCACACTGCAGTTCAATTACAATCCGTGTGCTTTTGCAATGTAAAATAAAGGGTTTTTTTCTGTTTTGATTTTTTAAATTACAGCAACCACAGTGTCTTACTCATTCGGAAAGTGATTTCACAATGTCAGCCACAGATTGATGTCGTGAGACTCTGTAACCTAGGACTGGAACAATTTCTTCTATATTTGGAACAATTTTCAAGTATCAAGACACTACTGCATTTGAATGCATGTGCATAAGTAGCTTCTATTTGTATCAAATTTCTGTACTTCATAAAGTGGTTTTAGATGCTTTTGACTATGAAAGTTCTATTAACTTGGAAACAAAAATTCTTCTCAAATTTGGTTACAAGTATTTTTCTTATTTAGTAAAAAATTAGTCAGAATAACTCACCATAATTTTTGTTTGGATCCAATATTCCCAACTTCTTGTCATTTTCAAATGTAATTTGTGCACTGTCTATCTTACTGTGTGGGCCTCTGCAAAATACAGCACAGTACATTATTTATGCTAATATCACTCATTTCAGTAAACACACAGAAAAGATATATGAGAACTGGCAACGTTCTCCAAAGACAGATGGAGAAAAATAATCAAATCTTTCTGCCAAACACTGGAAAAATTCAACAGATATTATTAAAAAAAAATAAGAGGAAATGCTGCTATGATACTTTACACACCACAGTGCATATGCAGTTTCTGTTTAGTGCAACACTACGTGAATTTTTTTCAAAATTGTCTCCCCCAATTTATAGCCCCGAGTAACCTCTGCAAGTTGATGAGCACACAATTTCCAATGAAACCACTCAAGAGGTGTTCAGGATCCCACAAGATCATGCTCAAAATGTTAATTCTTTTGTTGAGGGGTTTCAGAGTAGCAGCCATGTTAGTCTGTATTCGCAAAAAGAAAAGGAGTACTAGTGGCACCTTAGAGACTAACCAATTTATTTGAGCATAAGCTTCCGTGAAAGCTCACGAAAGTTTATGCTCAAATAAATTGGCTAGTCTCTAAGGTGCCACTAGTACTCCTTTTCTTTTGTTGAGGTAATTTTCTGGATGTTGTCCATCACATTGTATATACAGTATGTTGCTGCAAAAGGGAAAAAACTGAACTCCATACATGAATACCTTGCGATCATAAAACCACAGAAGTCTGAATTTGTGCAGTGCATAATTCTTTCTTAAAAAAGCACAGATAATATTTTCCTTACACTTTTGAGAACTATCCTAACATGAAGAACAAAAAAGAAATAGGAGCACGGCATATTACTATGCATGATATACATTTTGCAAGTATACATAATTCTTCTATGCTCAAAACAGAAGGCCCACAGGTTCACAGAACTAAGAGCAGACCTGGGGCTGCTCTAATACACAATAGACCAAACTGGCCCTCAATAGTCCTGGAAATTGGGGAGTTCAAGAAGTCCTAAAGCCACTTTGGCACTCCGATCTCCTAAGGTACACTAAGCAGAGCTTTGGTACAGCTGAGAATCAGGCATAACGTTTGTCCATGTAGAACACAAGTTTTTCTTCCTCTTACCAAAAGTAGTGGCAATGAGAAAACATAATATTTTGTTAGCTAACAAGAAAATTATATAGTGTAGAGGACAAAGTAGGGATTTCTGCAAGGCCCTCTTGGCCCCAGACTGACTAAAAAGAATGTGGAGATCAAAGTCAAAACTAGAATTGGTCAGAAATTTTTCAGCAAAAGTTTTTCCATCAGAAAATGCTGCTTTGTCAGAATCAAAATTTGTCATGGAAAAATACCAATTTCAATTAAACTTTCATCAGGACAGGATTCTCGGGTGCAGGATGGAATTTCTGGTCAGAAAGAGACCCATTCCAAAATACCCAAAAGCCTGGTTGTTAGGCCACTCACCCGGGATGTGAGAGACCAAGGTTTCAGACCAGGAATTTAAACCTCTGTCATACACCAGGTGAGTAACTGTCAGGCTATTGGCTCTTCTGGGTTGAGTCTCTCTCTATTTCTCCCTGTTTGCCCCCCCCCCCCCCAAAAAAAAAAAAAAAAAACTGAAACAGGTCTTGGGTTCAATTTGATGTTCAAACAGAAACTTTTTGAAATCTTGAAAAGTTTAGTGGGATGGGAAAAACATGTCCTGCGCAGTTCTCATCAAAACCCCTCACAGTATTTTGGAGGTGACTGCATGCTACAAGTTCTCACAGATGTTCGCTCCAGTAGTGTTAAAAAAAAAAAGCAGCTTTTTTCCCAATTTAAATTGGGCAGAATGGCCAACTTTCATCCCTTGGGGAACAGAGGAATAGTAGATTAAATGAATATTATGGAACTTCTCTAGCCAATCAGCTTTCATTTCCAGCAGGCACTACTTTATGTTAGAAGCCGGCTGAGTCAAGTAGTTTGTTATACAGGCTGAAGAGCAAAGTCAGACACTGAGGAGGTATCAGAAAGGGAAAAAATTCTGAAGAAAACTGAGATATTTACATCTTTCCTAAGTAAAAGAAGAGAGAGAATTAGCAGTGTTCTCTGAGGATAGATGGATAAAACCTGTGCGTAAAAGACAAGAAAACACAACAATGAATAAAAAAAACAACTGAGAATTATGACCATAAAAGTGGAGAGCATTTATCCAGCGAAGGCCATTCTTCCTGTTCTCCCCAAAATTGTCAGCATAATATTGTAGCAGTCCCTTCTGTTGTGACAGCTAACTGTCCTGATTTCTAGTTTGCATACTTTTTTCAATGAAGGTGACTGTTGCTTAAATAATAATTAACAATGAAGGAACATTTTAATCTCTTGTAATTTCTATTACTATGTGAAACCTGAACATAGCTGCCTTTTATTTATTAAGTGAGGAAAAGTGGCCCTAAACAGACTAGCCTGGAATGTTTATGTGGTTATGTTTTTAACCACATTTAACTATTGTGTAATGAACTTGTTATATTAGAAAAGAAAGGAAATGAGAGTTTAGACATATTAATCTCATGCCATTTTCTTATAAATCTCTATTCTGTTCTTTGCAATGAAAAAGCATTCATGATTTTGTTTATTTGTTCTCCCCCTTTCTTTCTTACAAAGAGTACTTACTTGCCATCTGTGCTCATATTTTCTTGTTTTTCTTCCTTGAAACTTTGAAAGTTATCTACAGAGCCACTGCCAGGAATTGAAGATGATGAAGCAGAATCATTTTTTTCAGTATCTAGTGGTACATCAGTAGAAATGAAGGAGGCAGAAACCTCTTGTGTCATAAGAGAGGTATCTGCACTTTCACTTTCCTCTTTGTGCTGTACATTCTTCTGTTCCTTTTCATTGATCTCCTCCAGGCTATATTCAGAGCAAATTCCAGCTGCACTCACAGAACAATCACCCAAAGTGTAAATATTAAGGGACAAAGCACATCTAAACATTTATAATTAGAGTAGTAAATTGAAAAAAAATTTCTGAAAAAAAAAATCACACAATACATTAAAGTCTGACTCAAAATTTAAATTTCTAGGGGATTTACTATATAGTTCTTTCCTATTTAATTCACCATATTTCTTTATATCTGTGAATGCTACAGAGAAGCTTAATTAGTTTAAAATAAGTATTGAATTATTTTTTTAAATATCTGCAGTACTTAGCAATAAACATAGTACTAGAAAAATATCAATTCTATGTTAATCAAATCTCTTATTTTTTTCTGATAAATCCATTTGTTATTCTCAAATTCAGCTTTAAATATATACATATATATATATATAGCTTTAAAAATATACAACTTTTTAGATCAAAAGTAGTATGCCCAGAGGATTTAAGAACAGATAGAAGACCCAAACCTAGTCCCAATCATATCAGTGGGTGATTTGCCACTGATTGGCATGGGACCCACTGAAGAGTTATCAAAACTTAGCTGGAATACCTTGAATTTGTCAAAATGTAGCTTAAGAGTACTCTGATATTTAGCATATACGGTGGCTGCATATACTACAAACAGAATTCAACAAATATGTAATGTTACATGAAATGCATTTTAAAATGTAACAGTACTTCAATTAAAATGTAACTTAACTAAAATGTGTAATTATCAACTTTGACCAAATACCATATAAGACATAATAAAATTTTCAAGGCTAGGGTGCCTAAAGTTAGGCTCCTAAATAAGGCTGTGCAAATAACTAATTTCCCATTTGCTGGCAGTTATTAAAAATGGGAGAGGGCAGAAATTGTTTCAGATCAACTCCAAACTGATTTTTTTAAAAACATTTTGCAGTAAACCGAAAAGTCAGAATTGTTTCGTTTCGGGTCAAGCAAAAACCTTCATTTTGATTTTGGGCACTTTAATAAAGGAAATTGAAATTTGGAAATTAAGGCATAGGTTCACAAATCCATGGCGTACCCCTTACACCCAAAAGCCCAGTGCCCTAACCACCATATAGAGTTATTCGCACTGTCTCTTGCTGACCTGAAATATGTAGTATTTCATAGCTAGTGGAACAGTTTCAACTGGAGAAACGGAGGGACCCATTCCCAAATATTCTTGTGCTTAGGGCTCTCACCTAGAATGTGGGAGACCTTAGTTCAATTCCCTGCTCCAAAGTGAGTATCCTAACCAGCAGATGGCTGGGTGTGAGGGGAGCACCCAGCACTGCCACCATGTGAATCTAAGCTGGCATTTCCAAAATTTCTTTTTGCTGAAGCAATTCATGACACAACTTGGCTGACCTGAATCTGGATATTTCAGAAGAAAAAAAAGTTTCACCCAAATGTTTTTGCCCAGTTCTACTCCTAAATTCAAGATTAGTCACCTAAATTTCCAGAGGTGCTAAATGCCCTATGGCCCATTGACTTCCTACCACAAATCTTTTTACAATTTGATGTCAATTAGTATTTTAAAAACATTAGTAAATAGACTTTACAATTAGCCTACCAGTTGTGTTGCTGCTCGTACTGTTTGTTATTCAAAAGATGTTAGGCTATACCTTGGAAATTTAGGAAAACACTTGTGGAATAATTATTGCAGAATAGTTATTTTTGGTATAAGTCCCCCACGTGCACCTACCGTGCATGCGCACACACATTTATTCCAGAAATAACTATTCCAACTATTTTGGAAAATGTACAACTATAGACAATCTCTAAATAAATGAAGGCTATAAGAATGGTGACAAAATAGCAGCTGGGAGCTAAGGGGGAAGTAACTAGTGATGGAAAAAGTGAATCACAAGGATCCTGGCACATGCCTTTCTTAAAGATTAGGGAGAAATCACAAATTGCCCTTTCTCAACTAGCAGACTTACAAAAACACAGGCTGGACAGCATGTTAGCTAGTATTATTACAGAATTGTGTAAAGACCGAGAAAAGTTCAAATCCAGAACAGCAGTTTAAATCATAGCCTGAAAGGATAAACTCAAAATTGGAAGCAGCAAAATTTTGAGTAGTGTTAAAGGTTTCAGTTAATCACATAAAATGGTCACTGCAGAATTAACTCAAATTGTGGTTAAAAACTAATCATGAAGGCCAGACAAGCACATTTTGCTATTCTATTCTATAGGATTTTATACTGTCTTCATCTCTGTAATACCAGAGGGCTTTCCAGTAGCTTGTTAGTCACATTGTTTAACTTCTGTCACATGTGGATTCTCCTCCCCCCAAAGAGAGAATGATGTATGAAGCGTAGCATTTTGTTTTGGTGGGGAATCTCTTTTGTTGGTGGCTTTTTTAAAAAAAACAACATTGCTACGTGTTTATATTAAACAAGGTGAAAGAAGTTCTTCTTGCACATGGAGCAAAAAAGGTGGTAAGATTTGTGATGGGCCTCATTTCTAGTAGGAATTTGTTCCACAGTTTTGGGCCAGCCTCCAAGAAAGCGCTATTCAAGAGCACTCCTAAATTATAGACTGAACAGACCCAGTTTGTGGTGTGTACTTTAAAACAAAGGAGACCACACCATGAAAGCAAACTCAAGTGCTTTGCTCTGCCCATCAGCATGACACACACACCCATCTTTGCTCAGATTCAGTTTCAACATTTTTTTTTTTTTTGGATCCATGAGCTGATCTCATCCAAGCACCGAGTCATCTTCGTAGTAGTAGAATAGCTGTACGTATGTGTGACAAAGTTCCTCCTCTGCCTTGGTGGGTCCTGAGCTTATTGGCGGATTTGCTTGCCTCCGAGATTCCCAGCGGCCCTCAGTTTGGCCACTTTTACTAGTGGCTCAAACCTGCCGTCCACTCAGCTAACCTCATCACTGGCCAGCATGGGGGAAATGGAGAACAATCCCCGCAATCTCTGTGTCCAACCTAGTGGGTCGGGAACAGGCCAGATCCCTTTCCAATTTAGACCTTCCCTTCAGGTGTTTCTCACAGACCAGGTCAACTCCTCCTGGTTCCGATAAGGAGTTGGGGGGATGGGGGAACCCAGGCCCGCCCTCTACACTGAGTTGCAGCCCAGGGCCCTGTGGATAGCAGCTGTCTACAATGTTCCCTGTATCAGCTGCATGACAACTACAACTCCCTAGACTACTTCCCCATGGCCTTCCCCTTTCTTTATCCTCACTGCAGGATCTTCCTCCTGAAGCCTGATCACACTTGAACTCTTCAGTCCTCCCGCAGCATGCCTTCTCACTCCCTGCTCCTTGTGTGCCTCCTTACTAACTGATGGGAGGTCCTTTTTAAACCAGGTGTCCTGATTAGCCTGCCTGCCATAATTGATTCTAGAAAGTTCTTAATTGGTTCCACGTGTCTTGATTAGCTTGCCTGTCTTAACTGGTTCTAACAGGTTCCTGATTGCTCTAGGGCAGCCCCTGCTCTGGTCACTCAGGGAACAGGAAACTATTCATCCAGTGGCCAGTATATTTGCCTTCTACCAGACTCCTGTACCCCACTGGTCTGGGTCTGTCAAAGTAGTAAATAATAAATAGAGCTGTGTCATCATGTTTTCACAGTTACACCCATACATTCCTGGTGGCTGAAGGATCAGTTCATGTTTTCTGACTTTGTTCCAAATGCCTGGTTTTCTAGGTTTAATTTTGATCTAAAATTGAAGCCACCTCTCTTCTTTTTAATGAAACTGTTTATGCACTGTGTGTATGCGGTACACACGCTATGTCTACACTATCAGCTAGTGGTGGGATTCCTCTGCTGTACACATACCTGCAGCAGCTTGATGGGAGCTAGTGAGAGTATAAAGAGCAATACAGGCACGGGAGCATGGGAAGCAGAAGCACGGCTGAGTCATGCGGAGTACGAACCCTCGGTTTCAAACCAGTGTGTACTCAGCACAGCTGTGTCTCCACTCTGCTGCCTGTGCTAGCAATGGTCTATTACAATTTATACCTGTGTTACTCTTGGGACAAGTATGTGTACATGTACAAAGTGTGTGTGTGTGTGTGTGTTTATACACACACACGTACGTACATACATGCACTAGGCATAAAAAAAATATATACTTTTTTTCCATCAAAGAGACTCAGAAAACCAACAAGATATTTAATATGTTATTCACCAGAGCAAACATTAGGCTATGATGTTTAAACAATGTTCCTTTCAAGCTATTAGCAGCCTATTGGGCTAAAAGGTACCTGAAGAGTTTTTAGTTGACAGATCAATGACCTTACAAAGTAAATCTCCTTTGGAGACATTCCAATCAAATGGGTCAATAAGAGTACCATTTAAATGGTATACAATAATAGTCTAACATCTCTTAGCGAGCTATTATGCTCCAAAGCGTCAGAGATTGAGAGTTACGTACTCTCATCATTCTCCAATTATAATCTATCACTCTTTTCAGTGCATTGGCTACTGACCTAATGGACCTCGGGTTCCTTGGAGTCTTTACTGAGTGTTATGTCAATAAGATTCCTACAATTTTTTTAAATTAAATTTCACGAGTAGCAAACATACAATAATTGTTAATTAACATGCGTATAGATATTTTACTCTTCTTTCCTAAACCACAAGACTCTAATGGAACTATGCATATTAGGCTAGAAAAATGTTCAGAATGAAAACTAATACCATTATGGAGAGGAAGATACATCTTTTTGTGGTTTTACAACGCAAAAATCATTCTAATTATTTTTATTTTACATTTCTCTTCTAGTAGGTGTAATCCTTTAAAGCATTTTTCAGTCCAGAGTGGGCTTTTCATAGAGAACATAAACTTCTGAAAATAGCAGTTTATAATGGAAATGCTAGTATGTTTTAAACTATACAGTGCAGTGTCACTGTAATGAATAGCTAACAGAAGCACAAACACATTCTTTTACTTTCAGGAACAAAAAAAAAAATTCCTTCAAGTGATCATTACATTGTGACCGGTATTATATGGTAAACCTATTATTCACTGCTACTTTATTGAATGAGTAAATAAATTTAAGCAGCAGCCATTTTATATGATACAACTCAGAATACACATTGAGTCAAAACCTTAACTGAAAAAGGACAACGCTCAAAGTATTAGTGTTTCAGAAACATTACACCAAATGGATGGAACTACACCTCTACCCCAATATAACGCGATCCTTGGGAGCCCAAAAAATCTTTTTGCGTTATAGGTGAAATGGCGTTGTATCGAACCTGCTTTGGCCTTGAGCATTTCCGTTATTAATCGTTACTTCCCATCCCCTGACTGACCCCTCAGAACCCCCAACCCATCCAACCCCCCCTGCTCCTTGTCCCCTGACTACCCCCTCCAGAGACCCCCCCACCCCTAATCACCCCTCCCAAGACCCCACCCCCATCTAAGCCCCCCCCCCCCCGCTCCTTGTCCCCGATCGCCACCTCCAGAGACCTCCCCGTCCCTAATCACCCCCAGGACCCAACCCCCTACCCAACCACCCTGCTCCCTGTCCTCTGACTGCCCCAACCCCATCCACACTCCGCCCTGACAGGCCCCCTGAGACTCCCACGCTCTATCCAACCCCCCCTACTCCCTGTCCCTGACCGTCCCCCGAGACCCTCTGCCTCTTATCCAACCCCTCGGTCCCAGACAAGCAGCATGTCGGAGCCAGACACGCTGATCAGCAGGAGCACGCAGCCCCGCCCCCCAGAGTACTGCTTTACCGCGTTATAGACGAATTCGTGTTATATCGGGTCATGTTATATTGGGGTAGAGGTGTATTGAGTTTCTGGAATTGTTAAAACTGTTCTCAAATTTACACTAATACAGTATTATTATTAATTTATGTAGTTACCAAAATGTGCTACATAATTTTCAGACAAACACTAAAATAGGAATAGATGAAATCTGTGTCCTGTTAGAAGCAAATCCTACCCCCCATATCAGGGCGACTAGCTGGGCTTCCCTCATGAGAGCCACAGGACATGGAACTGTAGCAGAGCTGCCTCTGTAGTACAGTGGCATCCACTTAGAAATTATTGACAAAAAAACTCCATCTTGCAGCTTCTCCAACATCTGGATGGATTTTAATGGGGCTTAAAAACAAAAACATGACATAGAAGGACCAAAAGAAGCACCAATGGATGCTTCCCACTCAGCGGGCACAGTCCATATCTCAGTGCTCATACTGGGCCTGTTCCTAAGCCCACTGAAGTGAATTAGAGAGTCTTCTCATTGCCTTCAGTGGGCTTTGGATCAGGCCCACTCTTATACCTCTCTACAGCTTTTGACAGTCAACAGCAAGGTATTACTGACAGTGGAAAACACTCAGAGGAATTAGAAGGCCCTTCCACTCCCATGAAAGGTGTTTGCTTTCTCATTTATCTAAGTGATGCAAAGATTTGGGACCCTCATAAACTAAACTCTAGATTTCTAGGAAGTGACAATATCAACAAATACCTTCTTCCACCTTCACTTTCCTATAACATTTTGTTCCACCCTTATTTATAATGTTTTGGCCACAGTAATTCATGCATTCATCACCTCCAGTACAGATTACTGTAATTCACTGTATCTGGGGTTGAAGCTGGAAACAATGCAGAGGGCTCCAACATGTGCAGAATACAGGAGCCTTATCAGTGGAACAGGCAATCTAGATCACATCAGCTCTTTGCACTACATCCTCTATTAGCTCACAATCTGCTTCTACTGCCAATTCAAGACTGTGTGGCACCACTGGACAAGACCCATCTATCCAAGACCTGTGTAAACTGCTGATTCCTCTAGGGCAGTGTGATTAATAAAACCCAGAAAGAATGTGCGAGAGCTAGAGTGAAAGCATTCTTGTTCAACAAGGCTCGACTGTGGAATGAGCTGCTAGAAGAGATTAGGCTAGCATGCTGCAATTTTTTTTAAAAAAATTTCATCATCACTTGAAAGATATTTATATTTTACAAAAGTACATATACCACAAGCAGAGCTTCCTAGAACCTAAGAAGAACGAAGAACAGACTAGTCTATAAAGCTGACAGATCTAATTCACCCATGCAGCACTCAGATACTACAGTGATGGGAAATGAAGAAAATCCTACATAGATCAAAACCCCTAAGATAGAAGCATATTACAGCTAAAGAAATAAGTCCGAGACACCCGACTTAATTCTTCATTTTAGAACTGAATTGTCTCATCTGTAACTGGAAACAAATTTAACAGGGAGAAAATTAAATATTTATACATGCTATCTACAAAGAAAAGTTTATGGTATGGTATAATTACAACTGATTTTTGTTCCCTACAATGGCTCTAGAAGTAGTGAAAACTTCAACACCACATGCGTTGTATATTGGTATACTGTAAATTATCTATCCAAAATATCCTACAGAAAGATATTACAACCTACATTTAGAAGGCATTTCAGATGCATCAGGACAGCCAGTGTTACCAGAAAGGTTACTTTCATCTGTCAGTTGCTGGACAGTGTTTTGTTCATGATTGGCTGCATCTAAGCAATGAGAGGCACATGATGGCACTATGGCTCTGGTTACATCAACTTTATCACCTAAAAAGCAGTTTAGGAATAAGAAGATTAATTAGCTTGATGTAATCTGCAAATTAAACAAAATAAAATTAGAATGACAGCAAACAAAAATGTAGCTAAACAAATTTCAAAGCAAATTAGTTATTTTTAAAGGAACTTTAGCAAATTATTTGTGAAGTTGAGCCTCCAGTAATACTCCAATTGTAATTCTCTTTTTTTAACAACTACAATTTATACTTGTTTAAATACACTTATCCTCAAGCTAAATTTTCAGTATGTCCTTAAGGCAGACTCCTTTTCTGCACCCATGATTTTTCAGATGCCAAAAAACTCTTAGGTACAACTTAGGCCACCAAGACTTTTAGTACCTAACGTATCTAGTGTACACATAATTTATTCAGAAGTCTGAGTTACCTAAACTTCACCTGCAATTACTTGCTCACACAATTTGAGTTAAAAATTAGAGGCAGTGTCCAAACGATCTGGTCCATGATTTGCAAGACATCTTATTTGCCTGAGTAAGTTTTTTGCTAAGAATTTTACTGCTCTCCTTATTACCCTTTACCATGTAGGCACAATATAATGGTATGTGACCTATGTACATGTCTGCAACCATATTTCCTCAGGGTGTGATCTCAGATCACAAAACAAACAGGGACAGAGTCTAGTGAGCACTTGTGATTCAATTAATTACAGGTTTTTCATTCATCCACAGAACTACTCACATCACAACTTTCATCCAAGTTGGTAACTTGTTCGTGACACAGCTGGCTTTAAATATTGTTTGTATCCAAATACAGTATGGGTTCTTCTAGGTTGGAAACTGAGTTTCCCCCTTGCCAAAGGCCTAAGATAACACATGGGTCTCTGTATAACTGGTGTGGCACACTAATGCTTTGCAGTCTAAATGGAATTCCCTAACCAGACCCATATAACCAGTTTAGCTCATCCTCCTGCTTATAGTTATCTGTACAGTAGAAAATCTCAAAGTGCAGAGCCTCTTATACTGCTAATGACACTCCATGTATGTGTCCTTAAGACATTTTATCCCCTGTTGAAACACAGAGAGCAGTTTTCCTAGAATGCACTGATACAAAAACATAGGCAACGTGGTAGTTATGGTCATATAAGCAAGAATGATACTTGGTTATGTTTGGGGTTGGGCGGGGAAAGGGAAGTGAAGCGATGTATGGACATGACTCAACTGTGTCGTGTGCATCTGGGTCAGACGGTGGTGTTCTTTTTTAAAAACTATTTCATTAATGTCTAAATATTCTAGAATACCCAGTAGGTATCTCTTTTTAAAATGTAACACATAGTAACCAATACAAACATCAGGTATTTGTTACTATATCATGCAAAAGTAAAACTTTTGTACTTTAGAAAGCCATATAAATACTTACAGGATTGGTGTGGGGAAAAAACCAAAAGTATCCAGGGGAAATCTCAAATTTAAATGATAGTTTAAGACAAATAAAATAATGGGCCTGAAACATCTGCAGCATGACATTTTTACTATTTCTCTTTATTACCAGGCTTTTATTATGACTGTTCTTGACTATGTTTTAATAATATCTGGGAAGAACTACCTGTTGGAAACAGTACTTCTGCATCTCTTTCTTCCACAATATTTTCTACAGGGTTTGATTCTGCAAACTCTGATGCTGAAACAAAGAAAAGAAAATGTTAACAGACATCTTTCTTTTTAAAAGCAATCTTTTATTTCTTTTACACCGATATAAATATGAAACAGAATTTCTAACTTTGACCTTACAGATTAGTGTGTTTCTAAGGAATGAAGTGCTTTCGTCTTGCTGATTAAAGCTTGTTACAACCATACCTACAGTACTGTCAATTCCATGGTCTACACACACACACACACACACACACCCCCGTGCATTTCAACTGTTACAATATTACGGACCTTGAAATAGAACTGAAGTTTGATCCAGGACATTTTCCTCTAACATTGTACTGTTTTCATCTGTCTTTTTACCTAAACATATTCCTAAATAAAAAGTGTTTGACATGTATGCATAGTTTTACTTAAAGTTCAATCAATAGGGTGACATTTCTTTAACATTAATATTTAGCCTAGGTACAGTATTAACAACTTTCCATTTCTGCCTAGTTAAAAAGTAAAAATATTACCAGTTCTTTTACTGTTGTCACTTTGGTCTTGTGGTATTCTAGAGGGTGGGGAGGGCGCTTTGCGCTTAGTCCTTCTCAAAGAGGAGTTAACAGATGATGTGCCACTGAGCTGCAGAGAACCTGTTCTCACTATTCCTAGTCTCAACTGACCCTAAGGGGGGGAAAAATGAACAAGTGTATTCAGAGAAACTCAAGAAAAGTCTGATTATTGTACTCCAAAAGTGATATTTATAATTTATACCTGAGATAACACAACAATCCTCATCCACTATTAACCAAAATTCAAATAACTTGTTAAGTTTGTAATAGTTTCTCTGAGCAATACTTTTAAACTATTCCCAAGGGGGGAAAATAATCAGAAAATGGTGGAGCAGGAAGTAAGGGGAATTATATCTTGTAGAGTGCTGGATATTCAAAAATGTATCACAACAGTGACGGTACACAAAATTGGTTGTCATAAATGTTATGAAGAGAGTAACCTGGAATCTCTCACGCTTTTAAAAAAAGCCCATTTCAGAAAACTCTGATGGGGAATGTTCCTAAATATGTTGTAATATGGTGTAAATATGGAAGTATAACAACAAAATTTTAACAAATATTCTAACAAAAATAGGGATTTAGCTCTCTTTGCCAGTGTGCACACAATATGAAAGCATCACAATACGCAAAGGTATAGGGCATCTGAGGAGAACTTTTTAGTTTATACATTATGTTGCTATGGCAGTCCTGTATGCATTTTAAAAAAAACTATTCAGTCTTCTTATCACTAGTTCAGCATCTCAAAAGATAGTTGCCATAATTTTGCCTGCCATTGTAACAGCTATTAGCCTGATACTGAAGTAACCTTGTAGTTCCACATCTCAGAGTGATTACTTTCAGGATCCCAGTGATAAAGAAATATGTTTCATCCCTGGTCACAGATGCCCATTCCTGTAGCAATTTTGATCACTGTCACTTGTCTATTTGACAGCATAATAAAATCCAGCAATGACATTCATTTTATGGTAGCAGAATCTACACTTGAGCCAGACCTGGGGGTCATCTTCAAAGGACTTTTGTTTGTGCTTCAATTAAGCAGCCCACTTCATAAAGTGGAATATGAAGGAGCAGCACTGGAATAAACAGGCTCACAAATCTCTCTTTTACTGATCATCCCTCCATAATTCAAGAACCCATTGACAGCAGAACTCTTGACCTTGTCAATACCCATGGAGTAAGATACCTTTCATTTATCAAGCTACCACCGAATAACGATTGTGTCTTAAAATAAGATGATATTTGTTCAAAAAATAGGATTTAATGCCAACTTCAAATAAGTTTGTCATGGTACTATACACATGTAATTTTTTTATTTGATAAATGTTGTTTAAAAAGAGGCTTAGTGAATATCTTTAGGGGAAAATATGGGGCAAAGTTTGCTTCAGTATGCATGTGACACTGTTGTGTGTGACACTGTTGACTGCTATTAAAGGACATCCTAACAAGATGGTGATTATTGACATATTAGGACAGTGCCACTTAGCTATTCACATGAAACAGCACAAGGTTCTCAGGTTGCCCTGAGAACAAGATGGGTTAGTCTTACATGGCATACCCCCACTAGATGTCAGTTACAAAGAGGACACTAATCAATTGCTTTCCACATCTATCAAGGAGAAGACAAAAAGTAACAGGCTTAATCCACCGCAAGGAAAATTTAGGCTAGATATTAGCAAAAACTCTCTCACTAGGTTGCAGAACCTACGTCAGTGGAGATTTTAAAGAACATGTTAGACGAACATCTGTCAGGAATGGTCTAGACATACACAGTCCTACCTCAACACAAGGAGGTAAATTAGATAACCTCTTGAGGTCCCTTCTAACCCTAAATTACTATGATTCTATACGCAGCTTTAAGAAATTATATAATGGGATGTGATACTGAGGATGGATAGGGCCTTCTAGGCAAATCAGCCTAGCAGGCAGCTGTATTTTGTGAAATATGATTAGTATGCATGGAAACGAGGCCAAATAGGAGAGCATTCTGGAACAAATTCTGCTCTCATTTCCACCCATGTAAATCTGGTTTTAAGGGAAATTTCTTAAATTTCTTAACTGGAGTTCTTCGAGATGTGGAGCCTATCTATAGTCCACTGTGGGTACACATGTGCTCCATGCACCTGAGACCAGAAGAAACCTACATGCAATGTCTGTTGGTCTGTGCCAGCGCCCTTGCTCTCCTCATGTTCTGTAACTAGGGTATAAATGGCAGTGCAGAGCAACCGCCACTCCAGTTCCTTCTCTCTCATGAATCCAATTATGATCGTGAGCAGAGGGGAAGGAGGACTGGTAGCAGAATACATATAGGGACCACACATCTAGAAGAACTCCAGTTACTATAAGGTAAGTAACTTTACTTTCTTCTTCGAATGCTGGTCCCTGAGTGTATTCCACTGTGAGCGACTGACAAGCACTAATCAAGAGGAGAGGCTCCAAGGAGGCAGGCAGTATAGAGGTTTGAAGGATTACTGCCCCAAAGGATGCATCATCTGTGGAGGCTTGAACTAAGGTGTAGTGTCTCATGAACATATGGATAGAACTCCATGTTGCTGCTTTGCAAACGTCAAGAAGAGCTACTCTTGAACCAAAACTACTGAAACTGCTGTCGTTCTATTAGAATAAGATCTCGCTACATGCAGGTGAGGGAGATGCTCCAACTGATAAAGTGGTATAGAGCAAGAGATCTACTTAGATATCCTCTGATGGCTTGTCCACTCACTCATTCCACTGTAGTAATGAACAATCTAGGTTACTTTCTGATTGGCTTTGTTCTTCGCAGGTAAAATGCTAATGCACGTCTCAGGTAGAGGGAATGAAGCCTCTTCTCCTCATTGGTGTCATAAGGCTTTGGGAAAAGACACAGATAAGCATATTGAGGGACATCTGCTTTTATGTTTAGGAGAGCCTGTCTCCTGTTCTCATAAAAAGTTCCCAGTGAAAGGTCTTTAGTTCTGCTCCATCCCACTCCTGAATCAAACATCATGGTGCTAAGAGGCGCACATCTCAACATACAGAGGAGTGCCCTGTCCCAGCTCTCACTTGGGCTGCACACTCCATGAGGCGTTTCCTAAGATGGAGTTCTCACATCTGTCAGGTTTGGGTAGGAAAGGAATGGCAAATACTGCACCTAACAGAAATATGAGCTTCTCTGAGGCAATAACGGCAGCGTTAGCCATCATAGCTGGAAAAAAACAGCAGATACAGGAGATGCAGCTTTTAAATCTCATTAACCTGGGCATAATCTAAATCCTGTACTGGGGGCCAAGGAGGCTC
Source organism: Caretta caretta (assembly GCF_965140235.1). NCBI lineage: Eukaryota > Metazoa > Chordata > Testudines > Cheloniidae > Caretta > Caretta caretta. Next base: position 35,989,308 of record NC_134216.1, read on the forward strand.
CCTGGGGGAACTAATTAACCACTACAGTGAATAAACTGTATGGACACTATATACAGTTAAAACTTTATAAAACTTTTGAAATATTTACAGGTTAAGGACAAAAGGCTCAGCTCTGGCACGGAGGTTCCAGGAGCTGGAGAGACAGTCAATCTGTACTGTCCCTTATATCTTCAGTACAGAGCATGAGGAGAGCAAGGGCACAAATATGGACCAACGAACACTGCTTCAAAGATTCTTATGGTCTCAGGTGCATGGAACACATGAATACCCACAATGGAATACACACAGGGAACAGCCTTCAAAAGATGAACTATGACTTCAGTGGAGTTACCCAGGATTTCCACAGGAGTAAACTGGTAGAATTTGGCCCATTAGGATTAATCAAGCATTAATGCACTTGACATAGCGAAGAAAACTGGGAAATACTGAAGTTGTACAATCACTGTGGGTTACTTTACTTCCATGTACCACCCTTTGTTTGTCTTTTCTGTTCAGACTGCAAACTCTTTTGGGCAAGGAGAGTTTCTTATTATATGTTTGTAAAGGGCCCAGTTCAATGGGGTCAACTCTTAATTTTATGTCCTGCAGGTGCTAATACAAATAACGAATTATAATAGTCACCATCAATGCCCCAGGATGTACTGATTTTAAAGGAACCACTTTCTTACATGTCACAGAAATTCTTCTCCTTGAACTCCTCCCCAGTGGCTAAGAAAATGTTTTGTTGTAAACCAGCACTGCTTGCAAATTTGATTAGACAGTGGAGTAATGCCTACTCTCCTCAGTAGATTTTTTTTTAAAAAAGTCTTTTCTTCACTGTTACTTTCAATGAAGAAGCAAGAAAAGATCAAGACAGACTGTTATTTAATTTTACACCGGTAAAGAGAAAAATATTTTTCTCCTCTTCAAATGACAAAGCTTCTCAGCCAAATATAAGACAACATTTAGAACTTCTGTTAAACAGCGCTCTCTTGTGGTTTTTTCGTGTTGACTGGAAATGAAAAGTATTGTGTACAGGATAATTAGACTAATGGTTCATTTGAGAATTTTTGTTTATGGGACTAGCATTCAGCAATTCATTTCATCCTTCTGGCATACCAGTAGTCTAATTTTTTTTAAAAAGAATGCCTTTTATTCCAGATTCAAAGCACAGTGCAAAATACAAATATGAAGTGTTTCAATTTACACTGACACTTTTAGCCTTGATCTTTAATTGGACTTCACAACTGACAATCTGTGCTTTACCAAGATATTACCCAATGCATTAATTTTCTCTCAAAATTTGTTGGAATGAGTTCAGTAATACACTCAGATAGCCTCTCTCATAACTTCATTCAAATGCATTACTATACAAGCAGACAATTTTATTAAGATAAAACTTTAGTTTAACATCCTTGTGCTTCCTGTAAGTTAAATGTAGTTCCCAAGAGTCCCATTTGTTTCTAATAATTTAGATTGGAAGACTGTTTAGAAGACTATTTTCTTCAACACCACATTAAACTGCATTTTACTACAAAGGACTAAGTGAGTCAATTTTAGAAATGACATAAAATCCCAATCCCCTGTGTAGTTAATGGACATATTAATGTAAACCATAATGTATGCAAACATATAAGCTATTAACTCAACAGAACAAGTTGAGGCTGGAACTCCTATTTATCACTCATACTGTTTAAAATGAAACATCCTTGTTACAAAATAGTGGTTTCATTTAAGCATATGTGCAGCACCAGTGACTTTAAAGTTAAGCAATCTACATGTCTTTGGAGGATCAGAGCCTTTGTCATGATTATATAAATCTTAACCATCGGATAAAAGCCAGATAGCAACAAATACTTTCTTCTTTCTAAAATAAATAAATAAATTTGACTTCTAAACTTACTCATATAAAAGTGTATTAATAGAACAATGGTTTATTTTATTCTGTTTTTTATAATACAGCCAATATTTTGGAACCATACAAAAATATTTAAAATCTATCCCTCAATTGATACAGTGTGAAATATTTCTTGTTTCACTACTATATGCTCAGAAAATAGGACTTTTTACTTACATTGTGTAACTATTTTTGTTCCAAGCCTCACCAGAAATACCACTGCCTCAGATACTCTTAATCAGTGAAACTTAATGGGGTGGGGAGATGGAGAAGAAAAAGTTTAACAATAGCTCACCTGTTCATTTTCATCAACACTACTAGATTTCACGACACAAGACGATGTGTATCTCACTTGGGCATGTGCAAGATCCTGTGGGACACTTTGAGAGGCAGGCATTGGAGGCAAGGGTGCTCTTCGCTTCTTTGGCATTTCAGATGGCAATGTATTAGAGTCGTACTGCTTGGAAATCGTGTTAGATCTGTTGATAAAAGTTGGCCTGGGTTTGCTCATCAGTGGAGTTGCTGGGGCACTGGCAGTCTTAAAAGGAGGGGAAGAGATAATCAAACATTCTGAAAGTATTTCAACCAGCAAACCTGACTGTTCTGAGAATATATTTAGACATATTTTGCTTAGAAAATGCCATCTTACTTGTTCTCGTTTCTTCTTACTTCGCTGAAAAAAGCTGAAAAATCCTTTATTTTCTTTCTCCTTCAAAGTACCTGGGTTTTGAGAAATTTGGCAGGAGCCTAAAACAGAAAATAATAATTCTAGACATTTATTGCATAGATTGTTTATGGTATGTTTGGTATATCCTTCCAGCAGGCTGGTAGCAGAGTGGGTAGTAGAGAAAAAATATTCTGTATGAGTAGTCTTTTGAAAGTACAATTTGAAAAAAGCTTCCTGACATTACCATGCTTTTTGCCTTAATTTTTCTCCTTAAGCAATCATAAATTAGCATGAATTTTACTTGCCAGGGATGTAAAGAGTGCTCCTCATTAGCACTGCACTAAATACGATCAATCATGTTAGAGAAGAATTTAATTGCGGTCAATTAAAATTTTAGACTTCCATGTACACTGCCAAGTTCCTGTGTACTTTATTCAGGTTCCTGAACAAAGAAGAAGAAAACTTGCTATGCATGCAGTGCTTCTAAATGAATATACCATTTTCAATTAAACACAAACTCATATATATATATATATACACACACACACACACCCCTAAATGAAGATGTGGCACAATGGTAACGCTCCGACATCTCAGTATGAAGATCATATCATAAACTAGGTCTGAGCCACTGGGAAAAAGCCACCAAATTCTTGCTAAACCTAGAAGCAGTGATTTTCACTCAGAATTAGGATTCTAGAAAGCAATTTATTACAATCTAAAGAGTCTTATGTCCTGTAGGAAAACTAAATGTTTTAAATGCACAAATATTGACAATCAATGCCACATACAGATGGGATGACTACAGGCTAATTGATGATCAACCACCCTGAGTGCATAGGGCATGTGGAGGGTGCAAGGAGCTCTTTCATTCTGTATTGCCTTTTGTTTTGGAGAAAGATCGTCCCCACAGATCATGTACCCTTTTAACTATCCAGCCCCCCTTAATTCATAGCTTCTTCATTCTGCAGACGACTAATAAAGGCACCGTTTGTGAACCACAGATGTAATATGTGCAGTGCACACATCCTAGGAGAGTAAAATCTCATGAACACATGGTGTGCTAAATCATGCACTCAGAAATCCACATTAAAATTGGATAGAGGACTATATAAACAGATTACAAGACAATAAGGTCTCTGGTTAAAAACCCAATAGGTACATTATGTATGCAGTTTTCCTCAGAACTACAAGGCAAGGTTGACAACTTGAGGCTAGGTTTGAAATACAAAGACATCGACCAAGTAGTGCTAACCACCATAAACGGTTTGAATTCCCTTGTTTAGCGTCGAAAATTACGATAAGGTCCACATTCATGTCACTTTCGCAAAACAAGCGTCACCTGCCTGATGGTGAGGAAGTTAATTATTATTATTGTATTAGAGTTTACGCAAGATCTCAACTATTTCCAAGGAAAGACAAGAAATCAACTATTGCCATTAAAAACAGTTCAACCACACGGATCCATTTAACCATATCCTGGACAAACCTTACTCAATTAAGTATTTTAAGAGCTCATTGTATTAAAATTGTGATTGTGTGTATTACTGCGGAATTATATGTAACTTGTCTAGGAGACCTAACCCCTTGTGAGCTTCGAAGGAATATTTTAAACAATGGGCTAAGACAACGAGAATGAACCTTTAAAAATTAAGGGAGTTTCCCCAGGAAATTTCTAGGGGGGTATGCAAATGAACCCCCTCCAATTGTGCAAGAACTCAGCCTTTTGAAGCCTTACCCTGAGTGGGAGCCTTTGTTTGGCTTACCTATTTATGGTGGCTTCAAAGATGAAGACAGGATAAAATAGTGGCTCCCAGAGTCATGAGGGGGCTAGTTCTAAGCAAAAGTTGTTATGAACTGGTGACTGCCAGAGAAAACCCCCTGTGTGGAGTTTGAAGGACTAATCACCAATGAGAGCCCAAGATCGGAAGTAGGGGTGATCTCTGGTAAGCTTATTAGAATGCAGGTAGGCTCTTCTATTGTTTTTAATATGTTTGACCAGTAATGCCTTTTAATTTAAGAATAAATTAAAAGTGCTTGCTTAGAAAGAGCTGTTTAGTAGCTTATAACTCTTGGCAGTTACACTGTTTGTCATCTCTGAGGAGAGAAGCAAAGCAGGCCTGCTTAGGCAGTCTGTCTTTTGGGGAATAACAAAGTGTTGGCAGGGAACTGTTCAGCCTGGAAATATCCTGATCAAAAGGGAGAGAAATGCAAGTCTCTGCCCAAGAGAGATGACAGCTGAGGAGCCTGCAGCCTAGAGTGGGTGCCCTTGCTGAAAGACAAAGGGGGAATACACGTGCAGTTGCCTTGAACTGTGGCACACACTATGTGTAATTTTCAGATATGGCTACAGCAAAATGTCTAAAGTTTTCTCAAAAGTTGTCATGGCTATAGTACTCAACAAGGGCTAGTGCCTTTGCTTGGTTTGAAAATAAGTACTTCGCTCCCCTATTTTTAAATGGGTCAGTTTAGCAAGACTTTGGAGTGTGAACCTCAGTTCGCTCATATTGGAGTGAATCTCCTGTACCTACAACACCACTGATGTTTTGGGGGATCACCCAGACGAGTAAGGGATTCTGTCACTTCCTGCCCTGTGACCTTGGGAGTGTTGATCAAGTGCTGCTATGGCTCAGATCCCTGACACCATTAGCCTGCCCACAGCACAACGTCTCATCCTGGCTTCCACCAGCCTAGTTACTCCTTGAAGGTAATACCTACAACCCTTCCAGTCCCAAGTCTCCCCAAATGTGTCCTCTCCAAGTTCTGAACTACTGGACACTTGGACCAATCACTCCATATCTGACCTTTCAGTCCCCATCCTCACAGGAAACCTGCACAACATCTTTAAAAGATGAGCCTGTGAACTTAAATTCAGAACTCTGCGGGACACTAAAAAACAAAGACTTAACAGAGACACTGGTTTTATGGTGCATTACACACCAGATGCCTGCTGACCCTCCTTTGTCCTCCGACTCCAGAAGTGTTAAGTGCCCACTTCATTTCAAGTGGTCTCTTACATCATGTGGGAACCCCTTAAACTTAATCTGTATTTAGATGTGACACTCTGGTTACTTTCTCCAGACCTGAGGAAGATTGCCTCTTTCACCCCCAGAAGTTGGTCCAATAGAAGAAATTACCTCACCTACTTTATCTCTTTAAACTCAGTACATATTGACTGGTTAAAAGAAGTCACAAGTTCTACTGTTAGACTCCTTGGCATATTTGTGTAGCTAACAGCTTTTGAGGTCCACAACACAAATAGTTCACAATTCTTTTCCTTTTATTATTGTTTTTCAAAAATAAAAACAATACAGGAAAATTAAATGCAAAACTTGTATGTATGTATGACCCATCTACTAACTTCTAAACACCACTGTAAAAAATTTCAGTACTTCTTGACTTCACTCCACTAAGTAAATTTTATTTCCAGAAAAAAAAGATTTTTTTCAAATATCTCATTCAAAAAACAGGTAAAGAATCATATATATATGGTATGAGTGTATATATTTTGCAGGACAGAGACAGGAAATTAGCAAATTTATTTTTTACAGTTTTAGTTACAATGCGAAGAGTTTGTAGATAAGTGTTCATTGTTATTAATTGCTAAATAAAACCTGTGTTCAGATGGAAGTAGCAATGAAAATCTCAAGCAAGCCTCACAATCTTATTGTGTACTCAGGGTAACGTTTAAGGTTGTTTAAGACTAAGAAAATGAACCTTCCAAAGCCAGTATTATCCTGTTACAGAGTTGCCTATAAAAAACAAAACAAAATAAAACACTTATGGGACATAAGGTACTCGTCATCACAAAGATGGGGCAAGTGGTCTCAGGGCAGCCAGTATGGTAGTAAGCACTGTGCTTAAAATATTCCAGAATAAGAGTGCCTCAGGGCAACTCTACACTTAAAATGCTGCATCAGCACAGCAACACCAATGCATCTGCGTTGCTCTAGCGCTTGAATGAAGATGCTCTATGCCGACAGAAGAGCGCTCACTTGTCAGCATAGTTAATCCACCTCCTCAAGAGGCACAGCTATGTGGGAGAAGCTCTACACGGGGGGAGGGGAGGTAAGGTTGGCACAACTACGTGGCTCAGGGGTATGGATTTCTCACATCCCTGAGCGACGTAGTTATACGGGTAGACCAGACCTTATTCTGAATTAAGTGTGTTCCACACATGAAGCTAAATCAGGAATAGTTGAATTCACACACTACCTTGTTACGGATTAACTTTCATGTGTAGACACACTCTTATTCATGGGAAGACTTTGCATAAAGAAAGGCTACCATTATGTTTATTTACCATCTGATTCAGCCAAGCAGTCCTGTTGAAATCAACAGGATACCTAACATTGTAAAACAGTCTTCAACATCAGTAACAGCAGCAGGATCAACCTTTTAGTAAAAATTTTTCAATCAGTGTTCAAGGGGCTTCTGAAGAACATTCTTTTGTGATGATCAAAGAACTACCCTAAATTAAAATTTATTGAAACGCTGTACGATAGGCAGTGTATCAACTTTTGTAATAATAATTTATGCAAATCTGACACATATTATAGAACATGAAGGTACCTGTCTACCTTGCAGTCTATAAATGGCAATGTCTGCGTGACAACTCTATCAGCTACAGTTTATATATGTGCTCCTATTTCAGTATCTAGCTCAGTAAAACTTACCTCGTAACGATGATAAATTGAAGTCAGCAGCTGGAGTGGCTAGAGAAAGAAAAATGGTAAATTAGTTATGATGATACTATTTATTAGATACTGAACTTAATTGTGGGTTGAGGGAAAGCTGTCAATTACATCTGAACACCCTCATCTGAGTTTCCAAAAACAAGAAAAGATAGCAGAACATAAGAACAGTCTTCCCTATGTAGAAGAGTAAATATCTTAGAATTATATCTAAAACTAACCACCACCTCAGAATTTGAACTAATATGACAGTGAAATGCACAAAAATTTATATCAAAGACCAGAGATGCCACCATCTGTTCATGTGCAGATTGTGTTCTAGACAGAGCAGATCATATTAAAACAAGCACATTTGTTAATATTTCCCATCAGTAGCAAATCATAACAATCCTCTAATAAAAATCAATCCACCCACCTTCCTGGATTGTTTCTAATTGAAAGGGAAGGGAAGGGAAGAGAAGGGAAGGGAATTCATTTTGGAGAAAAGTTCACCATAGGTGTTGGCTTCAGACAATTGCTGAAAGGATGCTGATTTTAATAACATTATAGCCCCAGAACAAACTTAAATAAAGCAACTGGTCATCCCTAACTAGGGGAATAGGTGTTAAATAGGAAGTTACAAAAATAAATAATATTTATGGTATTTTTTCTTTCTTAATTCTGACTATAACTAAATTGTCCGTTAAACAGAAAGCTGGAGTCTGGGAAACAGTTTTCAAGTTCAAATAACATAGATTTTTAATTTAGTCATTTAATCTGCCCCAAATTATTGACTTTTAGCACATGCATTCTCAAAATAAAAAAAAGTTAGGAATAGAGTCAGGGAAAGAACTCCAGACTAATTTTATTTTTTTGTCCAAAGTAGTAAATTGGTAGAAAATAGGTTGTTTCCTTCAATCAATACCTTTCTTGATCAAAGAGAGTCTTCACTGTAAGACATCATTCCCAAACTGAGTCTGTTACTCAGTCTGTGACTCAAATGAAAAAAAATAAGATATTCCACAAAGGACCTCATATCTTTTGCTTGGGAAGGTCAGGAAGCATACAATACAGAATAAAAACTCTTTAAATTTGGAGATGGGTCTTTGTGATTTCTGATCTATGTGTGTTTTTGTTTTCGAAGGGGGAAAAAAAATAGGAACAGTTAACCTGTAGATAAACTGGTTATTTTTATTGTATTTCTGTCCTAAAACAAACTTTTGCTTACAAATCGCAGTATAATAAAAAGTAGAGCTGAGCAAAATATCGGATTTCTATCCCAACGGAAATTTCGAAATGTCAACATTTGCTTTTGTCCCAAAATGGGATGAAAAATTAAATTTAAAATTTTTTCACACCATGAAATTCTGTGGACAATTTCAATTCGTAAATGATGAAACATTTTGTTATTACATTTTTGATTGACATGAAACATTCAAACATTCCAAAGATTAAAACGTAGTATTTTTGTTTGTTAAAGTAACTCAAATAATTTTGTTTTGACTTATTTCAACATTAAAACATTTCTCCAAGGCACATAGCCCTAGTGGGAGTTGTCGTTCTGGGCCCCATTCCCTTTTATAGACAAGGCTCCTTTGTTGGACTACATCTCCCGAGAGGTGAAAGTAAGCCGGTCCAGGGTACCAGCAAGAACCGTACACCAGCAACCGTACCGGCTTTCCCAGGCCAGCGATTTAAAGGGTCTGGGGCGCGCGGAAGGGGCCAGAGCCCCAGGCCCTTTAAATTGCCACTAGAGCCCCGCTACCGGAGCCCTCAGGTAGCGGAGGTGGCCGGGAGCCCCGGGGCTTGAGTGGCGATTTAAAGGGCCCATGGCTCCGGCTGCTGCGGGGAGCCCCAGGCCCTTTTAATTGCCACTGGAGCCCCAGGTACTGCAGCGGCTGGGGGCTCCGGTGGCAATTTAAAGGGTTCAGGGCTCCGCTGTGGCAGCGGTGGCCGGAGCCCCGGACCCTTTAAATCACCACCCGAGCCCCGCTGCTGGAGCCCCGGCTTAGGGGCAGCAGCCTGGGGCTGCGGTGGTGATTTAAAGGGCCAGGTGCTCCCGGCCACCACTACCGCAGTGGAGCCCCAGGCCCCTTAAATCTCCACCAGAGTCCCGGGGCTCCCAACCACCTCCACAGCTGGTAGCACCGGCAGCGATTTAAAGAGCCTGGGGCTCCCACCCGCCACTACCACAGCCGGAGCCCCAGGCCCTTTAAATCTCGTTTTAAAGGACCCAGGGATTTTAAAGGCCACGCCCCTTCCGGTTGAGGCACCGCTCCCTGCTCAGGACTCCGGTGTACTGGTAAGTCCTTTAAGTTACTTTCCCTCCTGCATCTCTCATAATACACACACTCACGTGAGTCCCATGATGTAAGCCACAACTCAGTCAGAAGGAAATCTCTTATGGGAGATGCATCCTCCAGAGAGCCACAGGGGAGAATGGGGGCGGGAACTGCAACTTCCATATGGCAATGAGGCATCAGGAAATGCAGTTTTAATCTTTTGCTGAACTGATTCAAAACTAAACGTTGTGGGTTAGTTCAGAAAATTGAAGATTATTAATTGGGTTAAATTATCCCAAAATAAAATATTTCATTTTAATTTTTCCACTGGAAAAATAATTCTGATTAAAGATTCACAACCAACTCTAAATAAAAGCTGTTATTTCAGATACTGCTGACTGGTGTATCTGGGAAGCAAACAGAGATAAATGTCTTTGAAATAAAACATACCAAGTGATGATTCTATGGCAGAGAGGAAAATCTGCATTATGTCAAATGCAGGGATAATGACTATAGAAAGAAGGTACATAGCACTAGTCCAGGGAAGCCTAGCTACATCACAAGAGCCAATGCTCACAGAACATGTTAACGTGAAATCTCTCTGAGAAAGTCTTTGTAACAGACTACAAAAAAAATTAAGGAGTCCTTTGTAAAAGATGGACTTCTGGGTAAGGCATGGGATTGGAAGTTAGATGTGTGTGAGCAAAGGCAAATCACTTCCCTGCCTTCTGTCTCAATTTGACCATCATTGAAGTGGAGATAATACTTCTTGATTCACAAGCCATTAATGAACTAAGCCACCCCCTACCCCTGTGAAGTGCTCACATCCTACACTAATAAGTACCATATAAATTCATACATTTTGTTAAATTAATATGCTGTTAGGTAGCTGGTCATCTGACCCTGATGGATTATAAACAAAGAAATAATTACTTCCTTGCTGATTTTGCCCTTTCCCATATAGCAAGATGTGACAATTATGGGAATCTCTCTATGTACAACTTAATTCTGTTTGATATTGGGCACCCTCTATGTTTGTCCATGTGAGACTGAAAACTCCATTTTGAATGTAGGGCTGTTTTTCTTCTCTGCTATCTTTTGACATTCATGTTGGACTGAAATTCTGGAACGGGGCTTACAGATCTGGTCTTTGAAAGAGACTGTCATTAAAGGCTATTAATTAGTGAACAGACCTGGCCCACATAGAATAGAATAGTTGAAGGCTGGGGTAAGTGACTTTGCTCCAACTTCTCTGCAGAGGACTGGGATTTGGAGAGTGGAATTTCCCCAGCAGCAGAAAAAAGGAACCAGGTGTTGCTGGTGAGACATATAAAGAAACACATAGAGCAATAGAGAGGAAGCTTTGGGCAGGAGACAGGAATAGAAGGATATGCTTTCATAGCAGGGGGGTTCTGTTTAACTGTGGGACCAACTGAGGAAGAGAAAAGCCAGCTGATGAACAGGGTGGAAGATAGACTCTATGATTGAGAGAAGTCATGTGTAAAAGGGCAGGAGGAGAGGAGGAGTCCAGGATGACTCTGGGCTATGTCCAAAGAACACTCCAGAGGAAACTGTAAGGCAGTGAAGTGACTGGGCAGGTGTGTTTACTATTTTTGTCTAGATCTCTATATTTCTTGTGTTAACTAAAGTAAAGAGTAATGATGATTAGAAAAATTAGCAAAGCATTTCTGAGTGAACTGTAAACCCATAGCTCCCACATGGCTGGAGTTCCAAGAGAGGGTATACTTAAGCTACAGGAGAGCCTGAGGGGTCAAGTATTGATCCAGGAGGTCCCATTTCTGTGAAAGGGTAACAAACAGAAACTATGCCTTGGAAGTGTGCCAGGGGTTTCACCTACACCGCTGTAAAGACTCATAGCATGCCCATGGGTGGCCCAAGGGAGCTGACAAAGGCTCGCAGGACTTAGGCTGTGGGGCTAAAAATTGCAGTGTAGACATTCGAGCTCGGGCTGGAGCCCACGCTCTGAAACCCCCTAAGGAGGTCTAAAAGCCTGGGCTCCAGCCCAAGCCCGAACTTCTGCACTGCAATTTATTGACCCACACTCTGAGACTTGATGCCGTGAGTTTTTATTGCAGTGTAGACATATCCAGAGAGACCAAAGCAAAAGATAGGGCCACAGCCGACTTAGATCAAGGGAAGATTAGGAGATCTGGGTCTAGTGTGCAGCCTGGTGAGCGTCCAGCAAAGAGAGCACTATCAGGACTGTGTGAGACAAGACACTGAATTTTCTTTGGGGCTTGAATGGGGCTAAAACTGACACAGTGTTTTTAAAATAATAATATATTGTACACACTTTTGCTTAGTCATTTTAGCCCTCTTCTCCAAAACAATAACTGTTTATACTGACAGGTTTCAGAGTAGCAGCCATGTTAGTCTGTATCCACAAAAAGAAAAGGAGTATTTGTGGCACCTTAGAGACTAAACAAATTTATTTGAGCTGTAGCTCATGAAAGCTTATGCGCAAATAAAATTGTTAGTCTCTAAGGTGCCACAAGTACTCCTTTTCTTTTTGTTTATACTGAGGAATTTTATATAGAAGTTCTCTTCCAGAAGTTTATGAAAATTAAGTTTTAGGTGGCCGTTAGGTGGGTTTGGTTCTATAGCAGAATGAATGAAGAACATTACGAAGTATCTAGAAGGAAATTCATTTCTCTAGAACACATGAAATCATAGATGTACAATATTTTTTTAAATAACATTTCCTGTGTACATACCTTTGTTGAGAAACTATATATACAAATATCTTACCTTTACTGACATCCATTGCATATAATTCCCTTAGTCCAACATCATTAAGAGATTTTGTTACATCAAGGGGCTCCTGACACTGGTAGTTCTTCAGCAATACAGTGTGCAAAGGATCAAACTCACATTTGCTACAGATAATCGGTATGAATTCATGAAGAGGCTCATGTGGACTCACTCTCACTACAGTCTTCTGTGTTTTCTTGTAGTTTACTACCACTCTTACCGTTTGCTGAAAAAGAAAATACAAACTCTATTAAGTAACATTCAAGGATACCGACAGAGAAAAACCTAAATTGTTACACAAACAGAATGTTGCAGCAACCATAGAAACTCCCCTGCTTCCCCTCCCCACCCAATAAGGGCTGTTTCACCATTGTTACAGTTTTATCAATATTACAAAGAGAACTCTGTAAGAAAAGTGTGAACAGATTTACCCTCTCACCAAGAAAAAAAAAAAAAGGAAACGCCTGATTGATAGAATATCAGTTTTGGCTCATGCTTGGTCTACTCTTAAAAGTTATGTCAACATAGCTACGTAGTTCAGGGATGTTGACCAAAATAGATATCCTGACCTAAGATGTAGCTATGTTGATCGAAGAATGTTTCTGTCAATGCGGCTACTGTCATTCAGGGCCATAGTGTTCCTACACCAATGGAAAACCCTTTTCTGTTGGCATAGCCTGCCTCTACACTACAGAGTTATGTTAGCATAACTACAGTGATGTAGCTATGCCAATAATAGTCTCCGCTGTGTAGACTTAAAGTTACAATTCACTTAAGCATAAGTTAGAAAGGAGGAAATAGAATGAGGAAAAAATTAATTCTGTACTTTTTGAGAGCTTCATAAAAATGATACAAGAGTTTATTTTCTATTTCCCATAGCATGAGGAATATCCCTCATTTACACATCTGAACTGAAAAATTCTCAAAAGATGGAGCAATAACATGCAGCGCACATATTAAATGAAATATACGTAATTTGTAATCAGAAGGGTATATAAGTTATAGAAGTCCAGATAATGACTTATGAGCAATGGATTTTCAGTTTATGAAAAGGATGCTATATGTATGTACAGTTCTGCTGCTCATAGAGCATCTTTAGAGTTTATCAAAAGATACTTTCATGGAGGAGATTTGTAACTTTATATTGTACTTCAGATTGTTGCATATAATTATTTACATTCCCAAAAGAACAAACAATTAGATTCACATCATTGTAAAATTCCAAAATCATCTAAACCCTGGAGTTACGGACTAAAGCCTAATCTCCATGTAATGGTATATAGTGATGCCACCAGGCCATGATCTGAAAATATATTCTATTGAGAAATTGCATTTAACATAAATCACATTTAGATAAAAACAATCTGCAATGGTAGACTACAATCAGAAGATGTAGAGTACTTAATCCAGGGGTGGCCAACCTGAGCCTGAAAAGGAGCCAGAATTTACCAATGTACATTGCCAAACAGCCACAATAATATGTCAGCAGCCCCCCATCAGCTCCTCCCCCATACTGCCAGTGCCTCCCATCCACTCTGCCGATCAGCGCCTTCCACTCCCTCCCCACACCTCCCGATCAGCTGTTTCATGGTGACTCTGGGCGGTGAAGGGGGGAGAAGCAAGGGTACTGCAGGCTCAGGGGAGGGGGCAGGAAGGGGTGGAGGGGGGACAGAGCCTGTGGCAGACCCAGGGGTTGAGCAGTGAGCACCCCCCGGCACATGGGAAAGTTGGCGCCTGTAGCTCCAGCCCTGGAGTTGGTGCCTATACGATGAGCTGCATATTAACTTCTGAAGAGCCGCATGTGGCTCCCGAGCCACAGGTTGGGCACTCCTGACTTAATCTCTCTCTCTTCAGATAACACCACCATTGGTATAATTCTTACCTCCGGCATTATAGGAGTGGGCTTTTTCTTATCCATATGTTTTGGCTTTAAAATCACCTTGTCTACTTCAAGCATTCCAATTGGTGTGTTGGGTTTGAATTTAATCTGTCTCTTCTCTGCTGACATCAGGTCTATGGTATAGCTTGATGGATTTAAATGATACTGTGCACAGAGAAAAATCAGCAAGTCCATCATGGGTGTGCTGTTAAATAAATAAAAGGGGGGGGGGGCGGTAGGGGGTTATAATACCTTATGATCCTTTACAACCATTATATAGGCCACAAAACAAAGTGCATTTCTGAACATTAGCAAAAATCATCTCTGCTATCCTAGACTAAATAATTACAGTCAACACACCCACTTTGTAATTGTATTCTTAGATGTTGTAGATATTACTTAAAAAAAAAGGCACCTTTAATATGCACATATACTTACAGAGCTACTGTACTCCTGAAAGAGGCAATCTGCACAGAGGTGGCGCAAAATAGTGCATTTCTGAGCGTGAGAGGTGTTTTTGCCTCCTGACTTGCAATACAACATGGGTTTTGGCAGTGGTGGTGATTGGACAGCTGGTATAGTTTATGGTCCATTTTTTCAAAATGACTCATGATTCTGATGTCCAACTTGACGTACTTAAAAGGGGTCCAATTTCCAGAAATCTAAGCTCCTGCCCTCTGAAAAGTCATCTTTTAAGATGTCTCAAATCAGGCAACCAAAATGACTAGTCCTTTTGAAAATTTCGGCACATATGTTTAATGTATGGTATAGCACCTAGAAAATACACACTTGGAAACAGATTTCTGGAGAAGGAAAAAGGTGCCAAAGCATACCCACTCATAACAGTAAAGTTCCCGACTTGTGGGAGCAGGATAATTAGATATTTGAACCTCAGTAACAAATTACTTGCTATGGCCATATAAAAATATCACTGTGAATCTAATAAAGAACACTTTCAAAGTCTATTTGCAGTTATTCATAATTTGGATTTTCCCCAAAACCAGCCTGATCTTGGCACACAATGAAACTATTTCAACTAACTCTTTACTTTACTTATTCCTTCCTGTTTCTACACAAACATACAATGGTGTAAAGAACACAAAACATTACATTTTTCCCAAGAACTTTGAACTGGAAACTTTAACTCATACATTGTATTACGATTAGATATACTGTACAAATAAAATGGCTATATAAGCCAAACTGTGCTCTTCTCCCCCACTCCTCAATATATTCCCAAATAGGAGCAGAGATGACTTCATAAAAAGAGAGAGCAACAAAGTTGCATCAGAGGGCTTTCACATACTGCATACATACTATATATAAAAGTTACACAATAAAAACTTTTCTAAAAGAACATTAAGGTTGCAGAGTCGAACACTCAGAAGTTAATAAATGCCAGAATTAAGGTTGCCTGAAAAATCATCGGAGGAAGAGAAACCACCACAACCACCATCCCTCATCCACAAACACAGAATACCCAATAGCCTGGCTCTATAGCCCGTTGGTTAGGGCACTAACCTGGGATTTTCATATTCCAGGCCAGAGCCATAACTACCAGGCTGTAGAGTTTCAGAGACATATTTACATCCACCCTGGAGCGAAGAAAACTTCCCATAGAGATTTTAATCATAATCCAGTATCAGAGGGGTATCCGTGTTAGTCTGTATCCACAAAAACAACATGGAGTCCGGTGGCACCTTAAAGACTAACAGATTTATTTGGGCATAATTTCAAGCCCAAATTAATGGTGTAAAATTTGCAAATGAATTGTAACTCTGCAGTTTCTCTTTGAAGTCTGCTTTTGAAGTTTTTTTGTTCAAGTATAGCTACTTTTAAATCTGTTATAGAATGTCCAGGGAGACTGAACTGTGATTGAAGTGTGAAGGGTGATTTCTGATTTGTGTCCATTTATTCTTTTACATAGAGACTGTCCGGTTTGGCCAATGTAAATGGCAGAAGGGCATTATTGGCACATGATGACATATATCACATTAGTAGATGTTCAGGTGAATGAGCCCCGATGGTGTGGCTCATGTGGTTGGGTCCTGTGATGGTGTCACTAGAGTAGATATGGGAACAGAGTAGGCCACAGGGTTTGTTACAGGGACTGGCTCCTGGGTTAGTGTTTCTGTGGTGTGGTGTGTTGTTGCTGGTGAGTATTTGCTTCAGGTTGGGGGGCTGTCTGTAAGCAAGGATTAGCCTGCTTCCCAAGGTCTGTGAGAGTGAGGAATCATTTTCCAGGATAGGCTGTAGATCGTTGATGATAATAATCCAGACACACAAAGGGGCCGAAGTAATGCTGCACAGGCAAACTTAATTCTGGCATTTCCTAACTTTTGAGTTGATTGCAACCTTAATGTTCTTTGCCATGCTTTTTTTAAAACATAGTAATATTATATATTAGTGCAGGAAGTGGAAAAGCTGTGGTTTATTTCCTCAGCACCAGCTTGCTATACACACAACCTTGTGGTGAAGGGATTAATTCATTAGCATTGGAACATAACTTACATTTCTAGGACCATATCAGAGGAAATATAGGATGTTCAATTGAAGTTAAAACCCATACACATTCCCAAAGCAATCATGAAACTGAGCAGACTTTGAGGCAGTGTTGTCTAGAATTTTGTCCTGGACACAATTCTGTGAATAAAACTATTTTGAAGGAGAATAGGTACCTTAAATTCATCTTCACAAACATAAGACACACAGAAAGACTGGTCTTTGCTTAGTAGAGACTGAACATAAGTAATAGGAGGATGTTTTTAATGCCATGATTTAATTTTTAACTTTTAAAATTAACCCAGGTTATGATTCCTATATTTAAACTACTTCTTGCTGGTTCTAGCACTGCTTATTTCCTAAGCAAGCTTCATTCAGGCTTCGGGGCTGGAATCATAGCCCTGGACACACAACAGAACAAGCACACTTTCAAATGTTGGAATTATTCAAAAGAACTTACTCCTAAATTCAGGATCATGTTAGCAGAGGGATGCTTTACAGTCCATCTGCCACCATTGAGCGCTAGGATATTATAGGCTAAATTCTGCTCTATTTTTATGTTTATTCTTTCCTCTTCATCTCCTAGAGGAATGTCTCATTACCTGCTTAAGCAGCAGGAGGCAGCACTTGCCTGGAAAAAATGAATCTGATTCAAAAGCATCAAGTAGCCTTCAATCTTGTACTGGGTTTGTGTAGGAGGATGGAAAAAACTTCTGTGCCTTCATCCCGTCAGTACATGCCCGCCTGAGGGGTGCAGTAAGAAACTCATCTGTAAGCTCTTCACAAGATCAATTACATTTCCACTCAGGGAAACCATTCCTGAGCACTGATCTCACCCTTTCCCCTTCACACATCATTTTCTTTCCCACTGGCAGGAAGGAAGAAAGAAATTGCTGTCCTCTTCCTTGTGCTCCCACCCTTCGAGAAGAAGTAGTCTCTCCCACCCAAGTGATCACTGATAAAACTTTGCAGAGGACCCAAAAACTGGGGGAGTGGCAAATAATGAAGAGGACCGTTCACTGATTCAGAGCAATCTGGATCGCTTGGTACACTGGGCAAACAATGTGTGTTTTAATAAGGCTAAATGTAAATGTATACATCTAAAAACAAAGAATACAGACCTTACTTTCAGGATGGGGGCGACTGCGAAAAAGATTTGGTGGTTGTGGTGGATAATCAGCTGAACATGAGCTCCCAGTGTCACACTGTGGCCAAAAGAGCCAATGCAACCCTGGGACGCACAAACAGGCAAATCTCAAGTAGGAGTAGAGAGGTTATTTTTATCTCTGTATCTGGCATTGGTGTAACTGCTGCTGTAATACTGTGTCCAATTCTGGTGCCCAAAATTCAAGAAGGAAGTTTATAAGTTGGAGAAGAGCCATAAGAACGATTAAAGGATTAGAGAACATGCCTTCTAGTGACAGAATCAAAGTTCTCCATCTATTTATACTGAACAAAGAGAAGGTTAAGGGGTAACTTGATTAGAGTCTATAAGTATATACATGCAAAACAAATATTTAACATTGGGCTCTTCAATCTAGCAGAGAAAGGTATAACACAATTCTTGTAGCTGGAAATTGAAGACAGATAAATTCAGACTGGAAATAAGGTGTAAAATTTTTAACAGTGAGAGTTATTAACCATAGAAACAATTTACCAAGAGTCCTGGGCAGGTTCTGCATCACTGACAATTTTTAATTCAAAATTGGAAGTTTTTCTAAAAGATACACTCCTGGAATGATTTTGAGGAAGTTCTCTGGCCTGTGTTACACAGGGGGTCAGATTAGATGATCACAATGGTCCCTTCTGGCCTTGGAATCTATGAATCTAAGTGGATAGAAGGAAAGAGGATGGGCTGCTGAGACTGACCATTACATTCTCATCTCCCTATGGCTGAACAAGAACGGAGACAGCGGCTCCATCAGCTCAATGGCTCCCAGCTTATAGAGAGAAAAATCTATTCATTTTATTTAAAAGGTTGGTAACTAAGCACAGACTCTAGCTCTACCGGCTGGGCATCCCCGGTCCTGGTGTTGCAGGTGGGAGACAAGAGCAGAGACAAAGATCTCCTCCTTTACATATAAAGGGAACTATATTTTAGGCACAAAAAAATCCATTTCCCTGAACCTCTCCAAAATCCTAAACCCCAACTCAGTCCACGTTGGGATGATCCAAGTGAACAACAGTGGGCTTCATTTGGAGTAGGGAAAAGGGGCATGAAGAAGTATTTCACAAAGCTTCCAAGATTTAATGCGGGGAGAATGCTAATGTTCAGAGCACAAAGGTCCTCCTTGCTCTTATGTGCAGGTCTTTTTAGGCTGCTACTGTGGCTTAAACAAATGTTGCTTCCAGCTACATCCCCCCGATTTATGATACCATAATCAAAATCTTAACCTTTAAAAGTGGATTTTGAAAGCAAACATATGAAGCAGGATTTGGCAATATCCTATTTCTGCACAGTGTCTGAAACAAAAAGAAGCCAGCCACATTCTGTAGTACAGGTGACATCATCTCTCAATATTTTCTTCATTGCTAACACTAATGGGAATACTGGCTCACAAACTGGAAAAAAATATTACGAAGAAAGTTGAAATAAATTCAGTAAGAGAGGTCTTTGCTACAAGAAACTTTAGGCATCTGATTACCCCACTGCTATGTATTTGTCAGCCCAGATGTCCTAACACAAAAAGAAGAAATTAGCTCTGTGAACTTTACTGACATAAAATTATATATATTTGAATCATGTACAACCTTTTATTGAAGACAGCTTCATTGTAATATTAGGAGTTTCAGTGCCATAACTTTTCAGCCACATCTGCTTTCTACCTTTCTAACCAAAGCTTAAATAAATGTGATTCTCCATTAAAAACACATTAGAAGAACATTAAGGTTGAAAAATCAAGCATTCTCAAGTTAGTAGATGCACCCAAGACCATTCCTGAATCCCCAACTCTTATCCTCACCTCTTTGCAGTCAATGTAGGCTGTTCCTCCTTCTACCCTTTACATGCCTGGGCAACAGTAAGGGGAGCATGACAGCACAGGTATAGGAGAGTCTCCTGACCTCATTTCTAGTGTCTGGTACCATAGCAGAGCCAGACTAACAGACACACTAGTTGCACACACAAAAATGCTTGTTCAGTCCTGGGCTGGAGCATGCTCAGTGAGCTCTATGAGGGCTGAACGTGGTTAGCGTGGCTCATATAAAACTCTGTGAAGATAGAGCATGCTCAGTGTAGAAAGAAAGAATGTCTGGAAAATTTAGCTGCCAGCCTCTAACAAACCTCTACCAAGCATGTGCAAACAGTGATTTACACAGGTATGTAATCTGGCTCAATTTGGATAGATTTTAATAGGGATAGCCAAAAAGGCACCTCCCTGACCTAGGGCAACCTCACTGCCAGATATCAAGTCCCTGCTCCACAGTCTAGAAGCACTACAGCTTCTCAGGAAATAATCGTAAGAATTTTTCAAAGTTGGCTAAAAATTTATTTTTCCTTAACCTCATTCTCCAAAATTGCTGAACCTTTTTGCTGAAACTTTCCAAAGCTTCAGCCTGAGGCAGACACACAGCATGGAAAAACTCAGCTTGAACGGTTAGTCTGGCAAAATTATAAGCAGCTGAACACAGGGTTTTATAATGGGAGTATCCAGCAATCTGAACACACACACACACACACACACACCCTCCTTTCCTCCCCATCTCAGAGTATTATGACTGCATTTGTTTCTTCACATAATTTTATTTAAATATTTCTACACAACTGAATTACTCTTTTGGCTTCTTGTATTAATTCATTCCCTGGAAGTAAGATTTCACATCACATTTCTATGATTCGATGATCACCAGTTCATAAAGTTTGTTTTCAACTGCACTACTTTTTTTTTTTTTTTTTTTTTGGCAGTTGTGGCCATCCCAGAAACTAAAGATAAAAATGCTTCAATGAGGCCCCTTGTTGTTGTAACACATCCTTGGTAGTTAAATAATTCTTAGTGTCATGACTGACTCAAAGTAAATTGTGTCTACATGCCAACTTATGGATGCAGCTGACACAGAAGGTCAAAAGGCAGAGTCCATCAGTAAATAATTGTTAAAAAGTAACCCAAATGACACGCTGGAGTAATTTTTAAAGTAGCATTTTCTGCTAAATTTTGTTTGATCGAAATATTTTTATAATCAACCTTCCATAAGACATGACACAGCCACAAGAAAATGATAGTTGATATGTTAATCTGACTAGCGGTATTAGTTAAAAAAGTAAACGTATTTACAGTTAATTATTCAGTGAATTATTCTGAATCTGAAACCTTCTTGTGCCGTCAAATAACACAAAGGACACAAACAAGGCTTTGCCATCCCTGTATATCCTGGGTTGCTCTTTGCACATCCTCTATGTTGTTAAGTCACATAAATTTTCCCAAATTACCATTTGTGATTAGTGATTACAAAAACATATTTGCACACTTAAAATACCTTTCCATAAGCCTCCAGTTTACCTGTTTCTCTGAATAATGTTTTTATATTTTGCAATGAACAGTAATTATTTCTGCCTCCAGATGTCTTTTAAAGCAATGAAAAAAGATGTAATGTATGTTTACAACATGCTGAGCAATAAATATTTGGGAACCTCTCATCACAACATAATTTAATTTTATACACACACACACACACACACACACAGAACTACTCACTGTTCAAGCTCTAATCTCCTCATCTTTAGCCCTGACTGGGAAGATTAACAAGAATTCTCTAGCCAACATAAGTGGCCAAGATCATATAGTATTACTGGAAGGTTGGAAGGGCACTCAAACGATTTTTTTTCCATTTCTTTTAACAGTACGGAAACTACAATGGTTAATGTTAAGTAACTTTTGCTCTGTGTAACTGACTGCTCTTATACGGAGAACTGTAGAAATAGTTTGTAGCCAGGTTTCTTGTAAAAAGGTTTACAGAATTCAAATGAAGTACTCACACAGTCTACTTTTAACAACCTAATGAACTTCTCTTCTGAGGGAACTAATGTTAGTAGTTAAAAGGTTATCAGTACTGCCAAGCCCAAACATTCAAAAATCATAAGTCAGGTCCGGAGGGGGGAAGAATCACTGGACTGGTTTAAAATCCTGTGGAGACCCTTTATCTATCTTCTGGATTTTGAATCTTTAGGGTACAATTGGGTAACATTTCCAAGCTTTTCTCCCAAACAATGAGAACTAGAAATGTATTTTAAAAACAAAACAAAACAAGAACAGCTAAACTTCTCAATCACTTAACTCCAGGGGTTTGGACTTTCAGAACAACAAATACCATGAGGCTCACGATAACATCATGAAAGTTGGCAGCACTGTGTCAGTAGTCATCAAAATTCTTCCAGGTTGGGAAAAATCTATTTCATTTCCATATGACTAATTACTTAAGCCTATATCCTTTTGCACTTTACTCCTCCTTTCCCCCCTCCCAAAACACACAAAGAACATACTTTTAAGGTAAAAACATAATTTGTTAATGATTATAAATACAACAGTTTTTGAAAACTGGGGCAGCAAAACATGCAAAGCATGTTATTCACTAACTACAGAGTAAAGCAACAAATTACTAGGAAGAATATCCTAAATGACTGGAAGTACACAGAAACTGATTTAAAAAAAAAAATCCACCAAGGATGTAAAGAACACAGATTCAGCACAGCTCTTCTGGAACCATTTGTAACTCACTAAGCTCAGCTTAACTGCACATTCAGCAAAGTGGTGCAGCAGAACACAGAAAACTGCACAGAGGATTCATTCTATGGCATTCTGACACTCGGGCAAAGTGAAGAAATGCAGTTGGTTGTAAGAAAATATAACTTCCCTATTTTCTTTCCTGTGCTCAGTTTAAATTTCTATACTACACTAGATTTCAGCTCAGGAATTTTAAATCTGTTCTTGGGTCTAAACAGAGGAATGAATAAGACAAAAACTGACAAGTAATTTGTCTATAACATATTTAGAACCAGGTAGATCTTGCTGTTTTTCCACAGACTAACAATGCCAGCATACAACTGGACACATGATTAGCAATCTCTGCTCAAGACAGACCCAAGACTAGAAAAATACAGTTGTTAGAAGTGTATCTGCAGAGCAGAATGGTGAAACCTGCACAGTATCTCCCTGCACTATGAATGGGTCTAGCAAACACTAACAGCTGCTCACTTTCAAGAACAGTAAAAAAAAAAAAAAAAAAAAAAAAAAAAAAAACCACACATACTAAGCAGCGAAATCACCACTAAAAGCACTAATTCATGGGATAACAAAACTGCCAAGAGAATCAGTATACTTTATGTTCTTAAATGACACATGTATGCTCACATTTTATCTGATAAACTTGTGCAGCCACCTTTCTGAACACTGACAAATTATACAAGCCACAGTTCAGTTAGGTGCGAGAACAAGCAAAATTCCTTTACCAAAGAATCTTGGCATTCTCACTGCCTCAGTAAATGATTTCAGAAGATGTATCCTTTTTCAGAAACACTATCCTCAAATCAAAGTTCTCTTTAAGATCATCTGGGGCCTAGAAAAGCGCTATGATACTCTGTCAATTACAGACCCTAGTGAATAAAGGGCAAATATAACTCTGCTAAGTGAAAGGCTTGCCCTTTCTATTGAAGGGGAAAGTCTGCAGACATGAGGGAGCAAACCATACAAGGATAAATTGCTTATTAAGTAATGAGGGGGATACAGCTGCTTACTAGTTTAGGTTACATAATTAAAAACAAACACAGGGACAACACAGAGGCAAGCAAAGAAGAACAAAATATACATGTGGGTTCTTTATTTCATCTGCCAGACTGTGAAAGCAACGAGCTGGCATTTAACCTGCTGCAAATCATGCAACCAACAGATTTATCTTTTCTTGTAAAGTCTGCCACGTTGAACTGAGATGTTATATACATTTTCCACTTTGCTTTAGGATAGTAGGATTTCTGACTCCACCACAACAGCTAGTTTTCAGAGCTTTCTGAATTGGAGTGGGCTCAGTACACAAAGAAAAGCCTCACTTAAATTTACTGGCTTGCAGTCACAGTATGTTCTATTCTCTGATTGGCTTTACTTTAAGAGATTCAATTAAAACATTAATATAACAGAGGCTTGGATAGAAAGCATCTATTTCTTTTAAAATTTAGAGAGTTTGAAAGCATCAAAATCTTTTTGGCACCCATCATCATTTAGGACACAGTTTCTAGGATTCATTGCAATCTAGAAGTAGTAATGAGATTGGTGAGAAAATCTTGAAGGCATCACTTCCTATGTGAATAAAATAACAGGTTACTCACCCTTGAATAATTGATTTAACTAGGAGTAAGAATGAATCCATTTGTGGAGATGGGCAGCTACAGTCCCTCTACCTTGGGTGCCTTCTTACGCAACACACACAATGACTTATAAAATTATTTCACCCCTTCCATTCTTGCTAGTTTGGTTCTTAACACTCCTTGCCATAAGTAAGTTTTTAAATCTTAAAGTCTGGAAAAACACACTTTTTTGGGGGGGAGAAGGGGGAGGAGAAGAGTACTGAAATATATAACTATATACTTGAATTTTTCCCCATTAACAAGTGATTAGTATCAGAGCACTAATTAAACAACTTATTTTCTTCAGAGGTGCAAGTTTGAGTATGGATTTAAGGACTGTGTAAGTTTGTCCGGAAAGTGTAACCGCAGACAGTAGAAACTGGATGTCATTCTCAAAAAAAATTTCTACCCATACCTGCCATTAACAGTAGTAGATTTGATCACATCCCCTGGAAGGACCACAGACAATTCTATGTCTTTATCAGTTATATTCTCTTTTTGTTCCATGGTGTAATTAGTTGGTTCTGTATCATCAAATGAAGAAACTTCAAAGTTTTTTGTTTCAGATGGAGGAAGAGGAGCTTCAGTTTTAGCTTTTCTTCTGAAATAAAAAAAGAATTCAGAAATGTAAACAAAAAATACAACAAGCACTACATTTTTATAGTACAATATAGTGTCAAAATATTCAGTTAGTGAATAATTATGCTCAACACAATGCTTTCCCTATGGCCCAACAGGAATATCAGAGTGAAAATGACCAATATTATATTACTTTCACCCTCATGTTGTGCAAGCCAGGTGCCTGAATATCTCACAGAAGGATTGTTAAAATGTTGTTAGTGGTGGTGAATCATGACAGAAATGTATTACTTAACCACACTAAGGATCCAATAAAACCAAACTGTATTCAGTTTTACATGGTGATTTTTCACACTGTAAATAAACAAAAACAAAACCACCTTCTATCATGCAACATGTATGTTTTTAGATTTTTTTTGTTTTGTTTTTTTAAATGAAGAAAATAGTGTTTTTCTCATGTTGCAATAGTAAAATCCCCCAGAAGATTTATTACACTCTGTTAGTGAAATAGAGAAGTCATCGTGTAATACAACAGTGCCACAGGAACTATGTTCTGTTGATGATACACACATCTTAAATCTACAGTGCAGGTGGGCTTGGGAAAGTTCTACTTTTCCCAAATCATCTCTGTCTTTCTATATTAAGGATTTGAAGTATTCAGTCATTACCTTTATGAGACTCATAAAAATGGCAATGAAATTGCAAAAACCAAAAGTGTTTTCTACATATTATTAATTGTTATATTCAAATGTTATTTTTGACAGTTTGTGTTGTCTACTTGTTCGGCTTTGAAACCTGCAGGGGCAGAAGTGAATTATATGTGACATCTAGCCTAGTTATATTGGTGCATTAATAAAATAACAATTTCATGCAAGACCTATCAGCAACAATATTGTGCCATCACACCACCAACATCTCTCACTTCTCCTCCCCTTACAGTTAACCCAGCTGTGATATATGCTCCACAGAAATATAAATAAAATATGGAAATAAACTTGCAGTTTAAGAATAAAATGTTTTATCATCTGCTGTGTCTGACCAGGATCATACTACTCTTTTTCCTTTAAAAAGAAGACTGTTAACTGATGTAGCCTGAAGTTTCTGTGCCAAACTCAGTTGTGACATAAATTGTGGTATAAATTACCCACTGGACGTAAGCTGCACATAGTATGAGTTTAAATTGCAATATGGTGCAAGTCACACTTCTTTGACAACAAGCAGGAGTGAAAAATGTAAAAGTTACATACAGAAAAAAAACCAGCAACATCTGTATACAGAGTACCTACTTGTGCTAACCTAGGTTTTGAGGACATTTAAAAAAAAAAAAAAAAAACAGTAACAGTATAATTTTCCCTGACAAAGAAACCCCTATTATTTAATCATTTGTAAATAATGTGTTTAAATTTCAGGGGAAAGGTTTGTGAACTCAATCCTCAAAAAGGGAGTGATTAAACTGCAAGAAGGCATTACTCAAAATTATACTTTAAATTCCTGAAGTAATATCTCAGTTTGAAAGAACAACCAGAAATCAGTCTTCAGTGACAAAATACTTTACGGCATTCAAAAAAATTTCCAGACACATGCAGTAGACTTTTCTTCCATTGATGCAACAGTCATACTTTATTTACAGAAACTCTTCAGGAAGCTTGACAACTTATTAAAAAAATTCCCATAACTTTAAAACATTGAGCTGAACATGAGGGAAGTATTTGAAAAAGTATGAACTTTATATTCAGTGGAAAAGGATATATTCCTGAAACATTTCCCCAAAAATGTACAGCTTAAGAAAAGTTCATGTACAGAACTTCAAGGCATGTATTAACTTGTATAATCTCTTTGCTTTTATATCCTTCATCTAATTGTTAAGGGAATGCTGAAGTTGCACTCACTACAAAAAACAAATAAAGGTCAATATAGAAACATGTTTTAAGTATCTGCATGCCCCAAATGAAAGCAATTTACTTTTAATGCAAGCCCAAAGAAATGTCAATTACTCTGATTACTTGCAATGACCTACAATGCACGAAATTAGAACAAAGCTTTAGCATACAGAGAATGGAACACATACCTTCCCTGCAAAAACTGAAGCTCAAAGCTACTTACACTTAAGAACAAACAGCAAGGTCCACAGTAGCATTGCAAAACAAAACTATGTAACTACTAAATTGTGACAAGATTTCACATGACCAATCAGTCTGTTTCTGAAAGTACTTAAAGAGCTTTGAACTTCAAAAGTCCAAGCGGAATAATTTAACTATTCACATCCTCTACAGCAGTTCACAACCGGGGGTCTGTGAGCCCTTTCAAGGGGGCTGTGGGGCCATGTGGCTGAAGCCCCTGTGGGGCTGAAGCCCTGAGCCCCTGGGCAAAGTTGGGCTCATGGAGGGCATTGCACCACTCCCCCAAATTGCAGCGCAGGAGCTCAACAGTCCTGGGGGCAGCTCCACACCTCCCCCTCCCAGTCACCTCTCCCCACCCCCTGGCCAGGTTGAAGGCTGGAAGCCAGAGCCAGGCAGTGCGGGATAGCTCCTGCTCTGGCTGTGCCACGGAGCACGCAGTGGCAGCTTTCCCACTTCTCCTGCTGGTGCCCCAGGTTGAAGCTGCTCCTCAGCTCCCAGCCCCCTTTGCTCCCACAGAGGCAGCCAGTAAGAGCCGCCCAGATTAGGAGACCCAGTTCCATGGCTGGCAGACCCCTCTGGAAACAGGGACCGCAGGGGAGTCCTCCCAGCACACAACCCCTAATACCTCTCTCCCTATACCCTGAAGCTACACCCTCCCTGCACCCTGAGCTATCCCCTGTCCGCACACAGCTCCTAGCTACCCCCTCCCTGCACCCACAGCCACCCCATGTGCACACAACCCCAGCTACCCCTTACCTGCATCGAGCTACTTCCCTGCCTGCACCCTAAAATTTTCAGAATTTTTGAGCTAAGCCCCCCACATTTGAGTTTTAATTTTTGGTTGCGCCTCCCCTCCCCCAACACAGACAGGCTGGGTGGCCTGCTGAGGTGAGTCAGAGGGTGGAAGTGGCACTCCCTCTCTGGACCCCTCCATGTTTAGGTGGCTCAAGCCCTGCTGGCCCCCGGCCCCCAAAATAGAAGTCAAACTACACCTATGCCCAAGGCCCCAGCCCTCCCTGGGCCCTGGAGTTTTTAATAGCATGTCGAGGGGGGCCTCAGAGAGAAAAAGGTTGAGAACCCCTGCCCTATAAAACAAATCAGTAGTACTTACAGTTTTCCAAATCAAGCAACCATGATGAAGATTCAGAACCTTCCTCCATTCATATATTTATTTTAAAAAAAATTAAATTTGTTTATATACAGGGTTACAGAGCTTAAATCAGTGTTGTTAGTTTGGGTTTACAACTCCTCTGTGAGAAATTCAAATGCATGGAGCTAACGGGTACTTAATTAACTTTGGTCAGCATGGGCAGCACGCCAGGGTTATTTCTGGGTTACATGAAAACTTCAGAAAACAGTTTGTGAATCACTATTTTTTTTTTTTAAGGTGGATACTCTGGTTTTTATATAGGTTAAAAGAAGAAACTAGTGACAAAAACAAAAGTGGTACCACTAAAAATTGTTAAATATGTACATTTTATCAAATAAAACAAGTTCTAACAATGCAGAATAAACCAATTCTCCCTCTTTTAGCCTGTTTTTACTTCTTTAAGATGCCTAGGATGATACTTGCACTGAATGGGTCAGAACTGCTCTTGTTGGCTTTTAACCCTTAAAAACTAAAGAGGAGGGCAAGATTTGTTCAACAAGCATTGATGGGTTAATATTACTTCTCTAACCAAGTAGGCGAATGCAATTGCCTTCACTGCTGGAGGTCTGGTCTCAGAGCTATCAGATGTCACTAACAATATGAGTTAACCCAAAGTTTACATTTGTCCACATCATAAAACCATAACCCAATTCATACAATGGCAGTTTATGCTGAAGAAAGATATAGAACTGAGGCCAGGGCTACATTAGCACTTATGTCGGCAAAACTTTTGTCACTCAGGGTGTGAAAAAGAACACCTCTGAGCAACATAAGTTTTGCCTGCATAAGTGCTCATGTACACAACGCTACGTCGGCGGGAAACACTCTCCCGCTGACATAGCTCCGCTGCTCATTGAGCTGGTTTTATTATGTCAACGGGAGCGCTCTCTCCCGTCAGCATTACATGGTTGACTGTGCATTGTGTGAAGAAACACTTCCTTTTCTTTGTTTTAAACCTGCTGCCTATTCATTTCATTTGGTGGCACACACACACCCCTTTTGTCTTCACTCTTTTGTCCTTTACTCTGTTTTTAATCCTTTTTGTCTTATTCATTTCCTCTCCCTTACCCCATCCCGCCCCCCTTGTTGTTGTTGTTTCCCACTTCTTTGGTGGCTCCCTTTCCCCAGGTGAAATCTGTGATGTGGAATCTGGGTATATACTAAGTTTAACTTATTTTATTTACACATATATACCAGTTCTTCAAGAGAGGTGATTAAACAGCATGCAGGCAATCCCTTATTTCAGGAATCTCATCCTAATACCAATGCCCTGTTCCCAGGGAGCAACTCTGCCTCAAGAATTGACACTAATCAGAGACCAAATTTTCTAGCTGCTTGCCCATCTCCCACCGTTTTTACACAGAACCACACAGAACCCGAAATTGACACCAACGCAGCATGCCTCTCCAACAGTGAACATTTGCTTACATGCTTAAAAAAAAAAATAGAACTTGGAAGATTGTGTGTAACAGTGTCACCTGGTAACGCCTGCCATAAAAATATAAAAGTGATTCTAAAATTAGTCCAAGCAAGTCACCACAAAGTATCAATTATATTCTGTCTGGCCTGGAACACGACTTTTCTACTGCATTATGCTGGTGGGTGTTATTTTGTAATTCTAAACTGAAATGTTACTAGGGTGTAGAGAGACTGCATAAAGTTATTTTTTTATATTTTCTTTAAATCTTTAAATATTTCTTATTAAATCAAAATAAGAAATAATAAAATAAATACAAAATTAGAACTACATAGCTCTCAAGTTAGTGACACACAAAAAACGGTTACTCACCTTCTCATAACTGTTGTTCTTCGAGATGTGTTGCTCATGTCCATTCCAATTAGGTGTGTGCGCACCACGTGCACAGTCGTCGGAAAGTTTTTCCCCTAGCAACACCCATTGGCTTGGCTCTGGAGCCCCCTAGAATGGCGCCTTCATGGAGCTCAATATATGACCCTGCTGACCCGGTGCCTCCTCAGTTCCTTCTTGCTGGTTACCACGACAGAGGGGAAGGTGGGTGGGTTTGGAATGGATATGAGCAACACATCTTAAAGAACATCAGTTACAAGAAGGTGAATAACCATTTTTTTTCCAAGTGATTGCTCACATCGATTCCAATTAGATTGATTCCCAAGCCTTACCTAGGCGATGGGGTTGGAGTTATGGAATCACTGATTGGAGCACCGCTCTGCCAAAAGCTACATCATCTCTGGCATCCTGGTGTAATGAGAGGTGAACATATGCACCCGGGACCAAGTTGCTGCCCTGCAGATTTCTTGTATCGGGACCTGGGCTAGGAACACCGCCGATGAGGCCTGTGCCTTGTGGAGTGTGCTGTAAGTGCAGGAGCTGGTGTCTTGGCCAGCTTGTAGCACATGCGGATGCAGGACGTGATCCAGGAAGATGAGACCAGGAGTCCTTTCATCTGGTCTGCCACTGCTACGAACAACTGGTTCAACTTCCTGAATGGCTTAGTGCGCTCGATGTAGAAGGCTAGTGCTCGCCGAACATGCAGAGAGTGCAGCCTCTCTGCATGGTGTACCAGTGCTGAAGAGGCCACGTTGGTGGCATGAGAATTACTTCCGCCCATCACTGCGGACCTTGAGCAGGACCTTGTCCATGAGAGGGACTGGGGGAAAGGCATAGAGCAGACGGCCTCCCCAGGGTAGCAGGAATGCATCTGTGATTGAGCCTGGGCTGCTTTTCTGGAAGGAGCAAAACACTGGGCACTTCCTGTTCTCTGAGTGGCAAATAGGTCAACCTGGGGGAACCCCCCACCTCTGAAAAAGGAGTGAATGACGTCCGGCCAGATGGACCACTTGTGGTTGTGGAGGGACCTGCTGAGGTGGTCCACCAGTACGTTCTGGACTCCTGGCAGATGGGATGCTTCTAGGTGAATGGAGTGGGCTATACAGAATTCCCAGAGCCTGAGAGCCTCCTGGCAGAGGGGCGAGGACTGGGTTCCACCCTGCTTGTTGATATAAAACATTGCAGTGGTGTTGTCCATCATAACTACCACATACTGGCCTTGCAGTTGAGACTGAAAACCCTGGCAAGCAAATTGCACAGCTCTGAGCTCCTTGATATTGATATGGAAAGAGAGCTCATCCTGTGCTCAGAAGCCCTGCATTCAGAGATCTCACAGATGTGCACCCCAGACAAGGAAGGTTGAGGGTTGCTGAAGGGGACTCCCTCGCAGACTATTCAAGCGCTGACCCACCACTGGAATGGCTCTAGTACCTTCTGTGGCACCATGACCACTAAACCCAGGTTGTTGCGCCCTGGGCAGTATGTCGAAGTGAGAGACATCTGTAGAGGCCTGAGCATCAGCCTGGCATGCCAGACCATGTACATGCAGGCAGCCACGCGACCGAGGAGACTGAGGCAATTCCTCGCTGTAATAGTTGGGTACTCTATTATGCATCGAATGATGCTGGTCATAGCTTGGAATCAGGACTCCGGCAGACATGCTCTTGCCTAGACAGAGTCCAACACTGCTCCAATAAACTATTCTCTGGGTTGGTGACAAGGTTGACTTGTTCACATTGAGGAGGAGACAGAGTCTCTCAAACGTGGATGTGACCAGACTCCACCTGCACCTGTCTCCTTCGGAGGAAGGCTGCTACCACGGACATGCACTTGGTGAACACTCATGGGGCTGTCGATAGTCCAAAGGAAAGGACCGTGAACCGATACTGTTTTTGCTCGATCACGAACCTTAAAAAACACGTCTGTGTGCAGGGCAAATTGCTATGTGAAAATACGCATCTTTCATGTCGAGGGCAGCGAACCAGTCTCCCGATCCAGAGAAGGGATAATTGTATTGTTGAAGTTCCACATGGTCTCCCTCTTTACCATGAACTTCTTGAGTCCTTGCAGGTCTAGAATGGGTCTGAGACCCCCATCCCCTTTGCTTTAGGGATTAGGAAATATCAGGAACAGAATCCCTTGACCCTTAGTTCCTGAGGAACCTCCGACACCGCTCCTATGGCAAGGAGCACCTGCACCTCCTGGATGAGGAGTTGCTCATGAGAGGGGTCCCTCAAGAGGGACAAGGAAGCAGGGTGGGAGGGTAGGAGCAGAATTGGAGAGACTATCCCACTTCCACCATGCAAAGAACCCAGTGGTCCAATGTTATCTGAGACCACGCCTGGCAGAAGTGTGATAGACGGTTCAAAAACATGGGGAAGGATCTAGAATTGAGACAGGTGCTCCGTTCTCAAACACACCATCAAAATGTCTGTTTTGAGCCCAACGAAGGCTTAGTCAGGCCCTGGCCATGTCATTCCTACCCCTGCACCTGTAAATATCTTGCCTCGGCCGAGGAGGATATGACCGCTGTTGCAGCAGTTGGGGCTTAAAGGGCTTTCATTGGACACATCACATCACATATGCTGCATTCCTTTTTAATACACTTAAATCTGATTGTCCATCTTAACTGGACAACTGATATCCTCTTTGTTCTATCAAAATATGGAATTATTATATTTCCAATGCTGGGCTTGAAGATGCTGTTAGATAGTTAGCTCTTAGCTAAAGTTAAGTATGCATTTAATTTTCTATTGTATATTCAATATAGCGCAAACCCAGTCACAGTTCATACAGACTAACACACAGTAAGGCTATTAGCTCCCAAACTGACTACCATTATACTCACTTTCTAGCATACTGGTAGCAAGGGAGAAATAATGATCATTGGCTGTCCAAAATATTGTTTTTCATCACAACAAGGAGATGTTGGAAGACATCAGCTAAACTCAACAAAGCCATATGCTGCTGTACACATGGAACTGTATTGTACTAGATACATGCGCATTGTGCTGCAAAAAGTATTACATCTTCCAGCAGTGCTTTACTTTTCATGACAATATTGAAACTTAATGGCTTCATGAGCCATGGGAGCAAGGGGTAGGCTGGGTCCCCCCAGGATAACTATAGGCATCTCAACGTCATCAATGTTCATTTTGTGGTCTGGAAAGAAAGTCCCAGACTTTCTTCTGTCCCGGATTGCAGCTTTTTTAGCAGACTCAGGTTCCTAAAGATACGTGCCTCATGAACCTTTCCCGATCATCCTACGTTGATGTCTGTGAAACACTCCCCCCCGTGATCCCCCAACGCTTGCAACACCATTAAAAAGTATCCCTTTCGGTTTATATACTCTTCGGCAAGGTAGTCTGGTGCCAAGATGAGGATATAGGTGCCATCTATCGCCCCATCCCAATTAGGGAACCCCATCAGGGCAAAACCATCCACTACGTCCTGCACATTTCCCAGACTCGCTATCCTTCATAGCAGAAGTCAATTAATGGCCCTGCATATTTGGAGCACAGCAGCTCCCACGGTTAATTTACCTACTCCAAATTGATACCCCACTGACCGGTAACTGTCTGGCATTGCAAGTTTCCAAATAGCGATTGCCACTCGCCTCTCCACTGTCAGAGCAGCTCTCATTTTTGTGTTGCTGAACTGCAGGGCAAGGGGAAGCTCTGCACAAAGTTCCTGGAAGGCGGCCTTCCGCATTCGAAAGTTCTGCAGCCACTGCTCATCATCCCATTCCTGCAAAATGATGCAGTCCCACCAGTCAGTGCTTGTTTCACAGGACCAGAAACGGCGCTCAGAGTGCAGCTGCTCTGTGACTGCCAGCAGCAATTGTGAATTGTTTTTTTCAATGGCTTGCAGCAGGGCTGCTTGCCGGACATTGCTATGTTCTGTGCAGAGGGCCCTACTTCAGCTCTGGAAATACTGCAGGAGAAGACGCGAGGTGTTTGAGATGCTCACAGCAAGAGTGCACGGCTGAGCAGGCTGCATGTTTATGGGGTTATGACATACGTGTGGCAGTTTTAAGATGCAAAAGCCACTAGGTTGTTCGCCGTTGATATGAGGGAGGGAGCAGAGTGCATCATGGGATGCCAACACAATGTTCCCATTTTCCCCTGCAACAATGTTTTGGTCCCATGAGGCATTGCACAAACCTCCCAAAACACACTGCAGCAAGTTGCACTTTGGGATAGATACCCATGATGCACTGCTTTGTGCATCGATGCAGGCACTGCTAGTGAGGACGCACTCCATCGAGACAATGAGCATGGTGTGGCCACGCACCATCGACTTAATTCATTTGGAAGCTCAAGGTCGAATTAGATAAAGTCAACTTAATTTTGTATGTAGACAAGCCCTGAGAGACAAATAATGTTAAACACACTATTCAGAGAAGACTTGAGAAAGGGATGAGGTAAGAAAGACTAAATGGGAAGAGTGACAAGTAAACAGGCAGAGGCAGTGAAAGAAAACCAAAAGGTAGGTCAAAGACGAAGAATGAGATAAAAACTATACAAACAAAAATAAAACAAGGCTAAAAACGTAAACCAAAAAAACTTTAAGAAGAGTGAAGGGACAGAAACTGATCAGGAGAATTGATTTTTCCATTGTATGCTGTAAATAAGGTTTTACTGAAAAGCCTGGGCACTCACCATCCCTACTAAGTGTGCTACTGTTTCACAATGGCAGAAACTCAAATACTTCCTATACTAATGCATTAGTCTCAAAGGAAAAATGTCAAGATTCATGCTGAGGCTAACTGTTGCTTTTAGCCACAATCTATGGCTATGTCTACACTTGCAGAGTTTTTGCGCTGTCAGTTACACCGGTGATAGGGAACCAGTAAAAGAAAAGCGTTGGTTTGTGTACTCACTTACTTCCACAGATGTCAGATCGTGTTCACATTTGCAGCACTTCCACCCTAAGAGCAGCGCACTGAGGGCAGCTATCCCACAGTGCAGCTCTCTCCATTTTGAGGATAGGTCTTTTGGGAAGGGGGGCATGATCGCAGGGCATCATAGGTCCCTCCACAGCCTCCTCTCCCCTGATCAGGTCCAGTAGCTCAGCATTGCTCCAAGCAGGGGATCGGTGGAGCAACCATTGTCACCTGGCCAGTTAAGTGAGCACTTGCCAAGAACCCTCACTTCCCCAAAATCTGGGGAACCCTCTTCTTATCTTAGAAGTTATGAGACAGTGGGATATTCACCAACATCAGGTCTGGAAAGGGTAAGAGGGTATCGCTGGTGCTGGTGTGGAAGCCCATGATTGGTCTTGGTTACCTGGTAGCACTGGGTAGGGAAGGGAAGGTGTTGGGAATAATGCAAACTCTGATCCCAGTCCTTTGATGCTACTGTCTTCTTACACCTATCATCATAAGCTCCCCAACCCCCACCCCCGTTCTCTCTCTTAGGAAGAGAGAGAAGATTATAATTTAAAAGACAATCTCAATCTAATAGTTAACTGATAACATTATTATTTTTCTCTGAGGGAAGAAAAGAGAGAAACAAAGACTGGGGAGGTTAACTTTTAAGCACTTTTAAAATTGGCAATATCCCACCCTGAGAAATTTACTGGAACTCTTCTAAACTATCCTGATGAATACTGAAAAGGATGAGCTAGCTCAAACATAGCCCAAAGATTTTTTTTAAAAATGCAAAAATAAGCAGTCACAAAATCCAAAGGACAATGGAAAGATGTCTATGCATTAAACAAAACAAGAAATCCAAAGGAAATATTAAAAATAAGCATGTTCCCACACTGTTAGCAATCTAAATATTGGAAACACACTTGACAATTCAATTGAATTGTCTATATTTAGTGATATGCAAAAAGTAAACAAATAGTATATACATTCAGTTTACTTCCAGTATTCAAAATACTTTCCAGTTTTAATAAACTGAGGTGTTAGTTATACACATGGCAAAAGTTTTATAAAAATATGATTTGTAAACTGACCGTTTCCTTCTAAATATTGCTGGGTTAAAAATGGGTATTACAGCTATAAAAGGAGGATTTATTTAATTTTTTTACAAAGGCACATTGATTTCTACCATATGATAGGCACACTCTTAAGATAGTGGAGAAGAACGGCATTGATTCTGTGACCTAACATTTTTCACCTCTTTGCTTTTACTTTATAATTGTATGCAGGCAACATACTCAATTTTACAAGGAATTTGCTTGCATGAGCAAGATTCTTTGAATTCTTTCTTTGCTGCCTGAACCAAGGTTGGAACTCAAGTCCAAAAAGGTGAAACTACATACTCCTATCATACATGCACCTATCGCACGCCTGCAGCTGAAGGCCCAGGAAAGGTTTGTCCTAAAATCCTTGACTATATCCCTGTAAACAGAAGTAGCAAGAAAAGTAAATCAATAAGATATCACATCAGCTATATTCCATTCAATTTAGAGTGTAATCTTTAAATATAACCCAATTAAACCTAAAGGTACGTAATTTCATATGGAATATTGCAAATATAACTACTTAAAATCTAAATGTAAACAGTATAACATCTTTCACGATTCTGACATTGAGTTATCCATATCTGTTTGCATAATCATCATCCACAAAAGAAGTACGCAGTTTATAACATACACTTGCAACATACTGAAAGCAAACTATCCCTTGGGTCAACCTAGAAATAAAGTCCCAATACAATTCAAATAAACTCTATCTCCAAATTATTTGGATAATCAACCTTTGTTCAGAAACAATTCTTGGGTGTTTCTATTCATTTCAAGTCATTTTTCTGATACTATGAGACTCTTCAGTCTAGTATTATAGAAGCTGATAAACTGATGCCAATTTGCAGTGCCTTGAAAATTACAACAAACTTGAACTGCTAAAGATGTACAAATCTGTATCTAGAATTTAAATATTACATAAAGTAGCAGTAGTATACACACTCTATATGAAAGTTTATCAGCATTTATTTATAATTAACAGTCTTGTTTATGTATGCAATAAGTTTTTTTAAAAGAGTCCAATTTCAGAGGTTTGAACAGAGACTAACAACGTCTATTTGAAAACTTGGCAGAG
Organism: Caretta caretta; assembly: GCF_965140235.1. Lineage (NCBI taxonomy): Eukaryota > Metazoa > Chordata > Testudines > Cheloniidae > Caretta > Caretta caretta. The sequence continues at coordinate 36,025,996 of NC_134216.1, forward strand.
AAAAAACATGAAGTTATAAAGCACATTTTAGTAATTTTAACCGGTTTAAAACATTTCATAAAAAAACTAATCCATAAGCCATTAATTCGTTATGAGTAGCGTGGAGGAATTTTTTTTAAATGCTCAAGCTATTTTGATTTAAAAATATATTATGCTGAACAAGTTGAGTAGCTTTGGTTTTGTTTTGTTTTTTAAAATCGATTTTAGCTCAAAGCAATGTAACTATAGACAAATGGCAGCTAGATTCACATTAAAGGAAATCAGCTTTTAGGCCTCAATCCTGCAACATGTGGACAAACTCATGCACCTACTTAGAGTCTCACTGAAGTCAGTAGGGGTCCACCCATGTAACTGTACTTGCAGGACTGGGTTCTAAAAGAGTAGTGCCTAAAACAAATTCAGACTATACTATAGATATAAAAACTAAAAGGTAACTTCAAAAAAAATTACATTTTCTGCTTTAGGTCAGCCGTTAATATGTTTTTCAGTTTCTTGTATATTATTATTTTTAAATTGTGGGACAATATATAATAAAACTCCAACAGCCAAATTCTGCTTTCTATCATACTTGTACAATACCATTGACAAAATGTTGTTGCAGGTGTGTAACTACGGGCATAATTTGTTCCAAGTAGTGTTACAAGGAAGACTTACACCCCAATAAGCAAGGACACGTAGCAAGAACTCTGACACTCCACTCTTATTCTTACCAGACACGTGACACATTAACTTACCCAGTGTGTCTAGACCTCTCAGTTAATCAGGCAGAGAGGAATACATGGATAAAGTTTAATCTGTATGTACTAAATGAGAACATTGTTGATATGATACTCAACATACGTAATAGTTTTCAAGCAATGCATACACTATTCTACTTATCTAACTTAAAAACCTGAACATATTTTACAAAAACAGATTAAACTGCTGCTCTCCTTACCTCCAATAAGTCACAATTTTTTCTTCATCACTTAAATCAAGTGAATTTCTTTCAAAAGGATACATAGGTGGAGGCAAGATAGGCAGAATATGCATATTGAGTTCAGTGTAGTGCCAGTTCCTCCCTAATGACATCATTAAACCTACCTATTTATAAATCTCACCACCTGACCAAACAACCTACATAGCACATCTACAGATCTGTATAGTCTTTAATCCTGACATATCTGCTTCAGCCAATACAGGAAAGATTATTAAGTAGCTCTGTTAGGTCTTCTGTAGCTTTGGAACTTAAGGAGGAAAACTCAGCCCAGCTTTCCAAACCTGATACCATTTACAATACAGTCGTAACAAAGGATATTATTAATGGGAACCTTCAGAAATGAGATCATCTATCTCCCCCTTCCATACTTACTTTCCCTTTCTCCTTGCTCTACAACAGAGGTTCTCAAACTTTAACAACCTGTGAACCCTTTTCACTAAAATGTCAAGTCTTGCGAATCCCACCCTAAAAATGAATATTTCCAGGGATTTTCTCCTTCACTTGAGTATAAATTATAAAAGCAGTGATCTTGGAAACAGAAAATTTGTTTTTATGACATGCTTATTACACACTATTTATTATTTATTATTTGTCACTAAAGTATTTTTATTACATCATGAAAACAGCAACACTCTTCCAAGATCTCACTTTCATAGCTTGTATCACTTTGAATAAGCCTGTTATTAGACAAGGCTCCTACACTTCATCAAGGAGTATCAGATGTGAAACAGCATGAACATATTTAAGAAGCCAACTCAAAGAGTTCCTCCTACTCAAGCATTCAGGTCTTGAGCAGTCCAGGCAAACAACGCACGTTACAACAAAGCTTAAACTTGTTCTTCATAATTTTAAAAACAACACTAGCTGCCTATTTAATTTTAAAAAAGCAAAAAATATCCATCTCCCTTTCCATTTCTTATAAGGAGTCTTGAAGTTTAAATCTCCTCAGTGTGATAGATATGCTTGCTTTGAGCTGCTTAGCTCTTGGAAGTCCAGGGGCTCCAGGTTGCTGGCCCCGTGCTGCCTGGGGTCCCTAGGGAAAGCTCTGTCTAACATAAGGGAATTTTTTCCCCTAAAACCTCCTGTAACATTTTGCAAGCCCCAGTTTGGGAACCACTGCTCTATAAGAAACCACCCACCCCGTTTATACACAAGTAGTACCACTGCAGGTGATTTTAGCAAGCAGGTGTGAATTCTTGGACAGCAAGAGCAAAATAGCACATTTTACATCCCATTTGGTCATTTAATCACAGCAGAAATTACTGGTTAGTAACTAAGTAATCATGTTGTGTAGCCCAAAAATGTTCTCTAAACTAGCTAATAAATACTTTTATCACACAAACACACACACAAATTAATTTCCATTCTAAAGATTTGCAGGAAAGGCTTGCAGTGCTTGTGATTTAGCTATTTATAGTGCTATTTATAAAAGCTTGAGCCCATTATCTAATAAACAAAACCAATTAAAAAATTTAACATCCGTCTGCCAAAATTGGCTCCAACAGAGGACACTCCCCAAATTCATAACTACCTCCTGCCATAAGAAAAGATAAGGTACAACCTCCAAAGTACTCTGGTGGCTAATTGTATTGAGGGTTGCTCCGGTAACAGCTGGGGAGGTTACTCACTTATGGGTAACATCCCTAACCCATTACCTGAGCAATCCTAAACACAAGCTTTCATCACAGTTAACCCACCTCAAGCAAAAGTCAGAGTGAACAAATGGGTTTTACACTATGCTTTGAAGGTTAAGGTCAGGCTCCACTGGACCAATCAGGAAAGTGAATTTCAGAGTCAGGATCCTCCCTTGCAGACAATCTGCCACCCAGCCACAGATATTCAAATCTAGGAACTGCTAACAGAAGTGTTTCAGATGATCTCAGCTGCCAGAGTGGTTCATGGGCAGAGGCAGGCAGACATGAAGCTAAATTTTTAAAAACTAAGGGTATTCCTACACTATAATTAAAAACCCCTGGCAGGCCCAGGCCAGCTGACTTAGGTTCATGGTGTGCTTGGGTTAAGGGGCTGTTGAACTGTGGTGTAGATGTTGGGCTCAAGCTGGAGCCTGGGCTCTAGGACCCTGCGAGGTGAGAGGGTCCTTATGGTCAATCCCATTAGCTAGTATTTAGTGTAACAGTGATTCCCCCCACACACACACACTCTAAATGCCCAGGATTCAGAGTACAAATGAAAACAGAGTGTTGAAGATTTTGTCCTGGACTTATCTTTAATAAGCAAATACAACATTCTCTGTTTTCAATTCTTTGAATTAACTCTAACAACACCTATTGTTATAATGTAGAAGATTGCTTTATAAATCATATACTCAAAAGAAGCAGTGCACTAGAAAAGTTAAAATTATTATTTTAGTATTATAATATATTCTTTGTAAAAAGCCAAACTAATTGGCAGGAAAAAAAATTTTTTAAATCACCCCTTCTGACAATCAGTGTTTAACTTTAAACAAGACTGACTGCTGTTTTTCATGAGTTTTACAAACATAGAGACCATATAAGTGCCAGGCACTTAATATCGCTAGTAAATACCCAAGAAAGGAATTCACCAGTTTTCATATTTGTACAAATATGCTTTTTAGGCATGTCTTAAGATATATTTTTCTAATGTCACCATTATGAAACATAAAATTCCTGTTCTATATACACCATACAATATTTATTTTCAAAAAATACTTTTTACTATGCTTTGCAAGAAAATTCTTAATATGAAAAACAGGATGTAAATAGTGTTTGCTGAGATGTTCTCAGAGCTGCCCAGGCAACGTACATGCCCAATTCCCAAGTTCCAACCTCAAGGACTGCACCTATAGTTACTCCAGAGAACCCCATTTAAAATAATGAAAAAGGAAACAGAAGACAACTGGGGTAGGGAAGGAAGACAGACACAAGCGTAGAACAAAAAAATAAGGTCGGGGGAAGAGAAAAGAAATAAAATAGATGGTAAAAATCAGAGGAAAGATACAGCCAAGGAAATCTCCTCCACCACAGAAAGTGCTGCCTTTCTAACAAACAGATCCAGCCTCTGGAAGTGTCAGTACTCCTTTTCTTTTTGAGGAATCATATGGAAGGCACAAGGTAACTGACTTAGTATGGAGCAAAAGCCAAGCTTTAAAAAAAGGGGTGGGTGGGACAACCAACAAAGAAAAAATGAGGGAAAATGACAATGAAGGTTTTTTTATTTGTTTTTTTTTGGGGGGTGGATGCGGGAGGGTTTGGGTTGAAAGGAGGGATATAGTTGTTTAGGATTACAGTATTTTTAACCTGCTTTCAGCTTCCACAAAGTGTTCCAATTCAACTCCTAATCTTGGCATTTCTATATGCAAAAGGTTTTGTCTAAAAAGAAAAACATCAATTAGTCAACATTATTGACTAGTGTCATCAACAAGGAGTAAACTAGGTGAGATTCATTAAGTCAGTCATGAGACACTTGATTTAGTCTTATTTCTGCTAGTTTAAAAAAAAAATCAAGCTAATAACGATTTGAACAGTATAGTGCCATTAAGGAAAAAGACATTTTCCGAAGAGATCTCTTTGTAAATCTCAGTTCTGAGGCCAAGGAGCATGGCTCTACTGTGTTGGAAAACTGCTTCACAGATTAAAATGAGAAACAGACAGACATACTTTGATGATCCCAGTAAGTGGAAGCCTTATCTTGCTCAATCAAAGGCTCTAATGTCCTAAGACTCATTGACTGCCACTAACAAGTGATTGGCTTGGAAAGTAGTTGTGCAAGGCACAAACATGCTACTGGACCTCATTTAAGGTCAGAGCAGCGCTCTCCTCAGTTATATGTATGTACAAGAAAAGATGTCATAATTACTAATTTGCTACTTGTTGGAATCTCAGATAGGGAATCCTGCACATTGGAGGCTTTGAACCATATGGTGTCTCTATTGTTGCAGCAAGGAGAATGTCTTAAAAATATCAGCCTTTTCATCTAACCTAGAAGAGTTTTGATTGTTTTCGTTTAAATGACACCCATGAGAAATTCAAGTTTTAATGCAGCAAGAATAGCAGGAAACCTGGATTAAACAGGGCAAGGACGGGCATTTTTCCAGATTAAATTCCTGCATTATTAAGTGGGTGACTGGAAAAGCCGCTGTGTATATAAAGAAACACCTTTGAAACATAAGCATTTCTTCAGTGGCTTTATACCTAGTGGGACTATATCTGACTTTTGGTGTATCAACATATTCAAATCTCCAGTCATTTACTTTGCTCCACCAAAAAAAAAAAAAAAAAATTATTCCAGAGGAGAATATGGATATGAACTCTCCAAATGGACTGGAAGCAAACTGATTACTTATATTTCTCAGAGATGAGAGTAGCCTTCCTTCTATTTGCATTTAACTTCGTCTGATTACGAGTTGTCCAGCTGTGCTCTTCCCCATCCTAAACCATATCTTTTTGGGATTTTTTTCCGTATCAAATTATATTTGCTTAAAAATATTTCCACAACACCTTGTTTATACTAAGCTAAGTCTATAAAAATGTTCTTAAAGCTCAAATTTCCTCAATTAGCCAATTACAGTTTTTGAACTGGAGTAGTATCATATCTTAGTAGTCATGGCACACTTAATTCAGCACTATGTGGAAATGAAAAGGACAGTGCAAGCCATCAACAATGGAGATGCTGTATTGTGAGAGTTCTCCACTTTAATCCAAATTAGTGTAGCAGCATTAGAGACTACTCTGAGTTCTTGAGGGTGTGCTTATGTTATGCACAGCCATCATAATTGTAGTTTATTATTTGTATTTCCATCACGTCTAGAAGCCCTAGTCATGGACGAGAACTCCATTATGCTAGGTTCTGTACAAACAGAAGAAAAAGGCAGTCCCTGCCGCAAACTGCAGTGGACAAACATTGTAAAAAAATGCATCTAGTTTGCCTTCCTGCCTTACTCTGCCCCTATCACCCTGTCTATGAATCACTTCCGTGGCTCCTCTTCTCCACATAGAGCTTCTTATCCTCACTTTCACACCCTACATTACTCTTTCCTTTCCCTCCTACCCCCCGCCGCCCTGCTTAGATGACCTGATCTCTTAAAAAAAACGAGGAGTACTTGCGGCACCTTAGAGACTAACAAATTTATTTGGGCATAAGCTTTCATGGGCTAAAACCCACTTCATTGAATGCATGCAGTGGAAAATACAGTAGGAAGATATATACACATAAAGAACATGAAAAAATGGGTATAGCCATACCAACTGTAACAAGACCAATTAATTAAGGTGGGCTATTATCAGCAGGAGAAAAAAAAAACTTCTGTAGTGATAATCAGGATGGCCCATTTCAAACAGTTGACAAGAAGGTATGAGTAACAGTAGGGGGGAAAAATTAGCATGGGGAAATAGTTTTTACTTTGTGTAATGACCCATCCACTCCCAGTCTTTATTCAAGCCTAATTTAATGGTGTCCAGTCTGCTGTGGATATAGATGTACTTTCACACATACGGTGCCACAATACATAGTTGTCTGGCAGTTAAACAACAGTAATCAATACCAAAGCAGGACTGGGAATTAGCCTCTAAAATTCCACTGGGTTTATATAGATTAATATGGTGCAGAAAGGATCATACATTATTTATTTTTCCCACTGACACAATTTAAAAATAAACCATCAATGGCTACTTTGTAATGCTTGTTAATTTTTTTTAAGGCTTTTATATTTTTCACAATTTAGTATAGTAATAATGAAACCTTTTGGGTCTGGAATTTCCTGGGGATTAATTACTGGCTAGGTTAACAGTCTGAGGAAGTGCACAAACCCAAAGTTTCCTTATTGTTTAATCATGTAATTAGTCTAATTCATCACCGTGGTATGTTGTGATAGCCAAAAGTATAACAGGGTTCAAAACAGAACCAGAAAAGTTCATGGAGAATAAGTCCATCGGGGCTATTAGCCAAGATGGTCAGGGATATGGCCCCATGCTCGGGGTGACCCTAAATCTCTGACTGCCAGAAGAGGAAGAAGTTCTGGATCGCTCCAAAATTGCCCTGTTCTGAAGAGTGTCCTTGAAGCTCTGGTACTGACCAGAGACAGGATACTAAGATAAAAGGACCACTGGTCTAACCCAGTACGTCAGTTCTTGTGTTTACACACTTCTCTGATAAAGCTCTCAAACTGTGTAACAAAGATTTAATATGTAACATAAAAAGTATTTTCTCCATCACCTTTATATTACTTGCCCAATTTCAGGATTTTTTCCTTTTATTTAGCAAAGTGTAGACAGGAAAACTATGAACAGAACTAATTCAGCTGACTCTGGGAACTTCAACAAGTCCAGAAGTAAGTAGTTTATTATTTATTCGTATTTTAGTGATGCCAACTCACATTCTAGGTACTTCATATAAACTGAAGGGAGAGCACTCAACTTAAGTAATTGTGCTCTAACAATTATTGAAATGTCATAATATTACCACAAGCCTATTAAGTAATGCTTAAATAATAACTCTCGTGTCTCCTTTATATCCCATTTCACTAACCCTCCTCCTCCTCCCCAAAAATCTGAGGGGAAAGGTAGGCTTTGGAGTATGCCCGAAAGGTTGAATGCAACTCCATTTATAATAAGGTAGCACTCTCTCAAATGCTTCTGCCATGGTCAACTCCAGCAGCATGAAATAGGGAATATGGTCACCTCTCAGATAACTAGATCACAAACCATTTAGGGCTTTTTAGGTGAAAAACACCATTAATTCTACCCACAACTTATTGTTATACAGTACAATCTTGAACAGAGCTTCCATACTTTGTTTATGGCTTTCTTAAGAGCACTTTAACATGGAAACCCTACCACACTAAATAAGCCCATAGAGAAATGGGAAGTGTTTTAATAAAGAAACAAACTTGTCAAAACAAGAACAAAAAAACACTTGTGCATTAAAATTCTGATGACTTGAATAGACAAACTGTTAGTACTAAATATTTTACAATAGTTCATGAAACCACTTTGTTGCCATTTACAGATTTATAACAGCTAACAGAGGACAGTTATTGGCTAAGATTTTACTAAGAAGGATTATGGCTACGGGGATAGAATATGAGAACAACATACCTCTGTTATTAAAGCAAGTTTTCTGTTAAGAAGGACTGGTATCTGACTAAAATGATTTCATGCAAAAATGCTTTTTAAACTATTTAGCCTGTGTTTAATCAAACCCACATATGGTAGCCAGCTTCCAGAAAAGGTAATTTGTACCATTTCATTTCCTAATTTGCCATCAGACAAATAACTTGAGCTTTGAAGTACCTAGAATACTAAAATGTAAATCAAGTATCCACAAAAAGAAAAGGAGTACTTGTAGCACCTTAGAGACAAACAAATACTCCTTTTCTTTTTGCGGATACAGACTAACACGGCTGCTACTCTGAAACCTATCAAGTATCCAAACTTTTCACACCTCATTTGGGAAACATTAAAGAGACTAAAAGGGACACCTTCAAACATGGTCCTTACTAAAGAGGGTCCAGTTCTATTCAGTATCTTCATAAGGGATTTGGATAATGGCATAGAGAATACATGTATCAAGTTAGTGGACAATACCAAGCTGGGAGGGGTTGCAAGTGCTCTGGAAGACAGCATTAGAATTCAAAATGATCTTGACAAAGTGGAGAAATGGTCTGAAATAAATAGAATGAGGGCAAAAGTACTACACACAGAAAGGAATAATCAATTGCACAAGTACAAAATGGGAAATGACTGCCTAGGACGGAGTACTGCAGAAAAGAATCTGGGGATTATAGTTGATCACAAATTAAATATCAGTCAACAATGTAATTCTGTTGCAAAAAGAAGTGAACATCATTCTGAGATGTATTAGCAGGATTGTTGTAAGCAAGACATGAGAAGTAATTCTTCCGCTCTACTCAGCACTGATAAGGCCTCAACTGGAGTACTGTGTCCAGTTCTAGGCATCACATTTGGGACATATGTGGACAAATTGGAGAAAGACCAGAGGAGAGCAACAAAAATTATTAAAGCTCTAAAAAACATGACCTACAAGAAAAGATTGAAAAATTGTGTTTGTTTGTTTAGTCTGGAGAAGAGAAGAATGATGGGAGAACAGGATAACAGTCTTCAAGTATGTAAAATGATGTTATAAGGAGAAGGGTGATAAATTGTTCTCCTTTACTACTGAGGACAGGACAAGAAGTACTGGCTTAAATTGCAGCAAGGGAGATTTATGTTAGACATTAGGAAAAAACTTCCTAACTGTAAGGATAGTTAAACACTGGAACAAATTACCTAGAGAGGTTGTGGAATCTCCATCAGTGGAGGTTTTAAAAAATAAATTAGACAAACACCTGTCCAGGAATGGTTTAGAAAATATTTAGTCTTGCCTCAGGGATGCAGTCTGGACTATGACTTATCGAGCTCCCTTCCAATCCTACACTTCTATGATTCCATGACTGATCCCAATTAACACAAATCACTGCATCTACACACGACAGAGACTTTTTGTTGAATCCTACATTCACGCTAGCACTACAAAAGCAATAGCTTTTGTGTATGCGTCTTAAAGTTCCCATTGCCATTCCAAACAGTGGTGTACTACAGATTCTTTCATACAGCCTTATGGAAGACATGACAGGCGCCCAAGGGAATTATGAATTTAGAGACTAACAAATTTATTTCAGCATAAGCTTTCGTGAGCTACAGCTCACTTCATCGGATGCATCCTTTTCTTTTTGTGAATACAGACTAACACGGCCGCTACTCTGATACTTCTTGAAGTATTTTCTACACAGTTTAGCCATCGGCTCATCTTATAAAAAATAAGAAGAGAAGACATTCAAATAGATTGTAATTTATTTGGAATACCAGTAATATTAAATAACTCCTCTGAGTGAGGTGAATAGAGTGTGATGGAAAATTCCACAAATAATTGACATGGGAGCAACACCATGTTTAAAAGTGAAAGTCCATCCATCTTAACTAACTTGCAAAACTACCCAGCTAAAGACTTAGTTACAAGTTTGATAAAGCTCTTACACTGATTTAGAGGAAGACCTCCATTCCCACCAAAGGGATTAGAGGGCAGGTAGCTAGGGCCACAATCACTGAAACAGGCATGCCAATTTACAAAAAAAAAAAAAAAAGGCAGCACGTTACACCTCCCTCTGAACAAGACATTGGCAATCTGAAGAAAATGACTAGAAGGTACCTGAATTATCTTACGCAACAAATTTCCAAAATCATAGCTGAAAAGTCTGGGGTAGGGATGGACAAAAGTAATACAATGTTCTTTCCCTTCTGCAAAAAAAAACTGCACCTCCTCTGATTCAAAGCCATGGCATCTCAGACACAAATAAAACTCACCATATTTGGTGAGAGGTTGTTGGGTTTTTTGTTTTTGTTTGGTTTTGGGAGGGGGAGGGAAGGAGGAGGAGAAAGAGAAAAGAAAAGACTCCTCCAAAATACAAATCACACTTATCCTGTCTGTGGTAGAAAGAGGATGGAGACCTCAACAAATTAAGCAGCACTGAAATATTTCAAGTGCCATATGCTTAATAGATCAATAGAATAAACATTCTTCATATGTTTAAACAATGTGTGCAATAATGATTCACCAAGGCTCACAGGGGAACTGGCCTCATGTTTTGCGACGTACCATTTCACATAACAGAAACTACATTTTAGAGTAATAGGTTAAAGAAATGGAACAAAGATTTTTCACAAACATATGCTTTCTACTGCATGTGCTATAAAATGACATTTTGTTTAACAGGGATAGGCAGTACAATATATTGTCCTAAGAACTCGTGAAGAATGAATGAATGGGGAAGTAAATTTTAAAGGCCAAAGGGACACTGTCAAAGTTGAGAGGCCTCAAAGTTACATTTCTTCCACCCTAACGTTTTATTTACATGTGTCCCTAAATCTAGTGACCCTTTTAGGACTGCATCAATGTTAAACGCTACAGGTGCAGCTCTACTGCATTTTAAAACCCATGGCAGCAAGTCTCAGAGCCCAAGCTGACAGTCTCGGTCTTGCTTTACGGCACTAAAAATAGCAGCATAGCCCAGGGAAGAGGGTGAGCTTCAGGGCCCGAGTTCCAGCCTGAGCTTCAACTTTTATATTGCTCTTTTTAGCGCCGAAGTGCAAGGCGGAGTCTGCAGACCTGGGCTCAGATACTCACTGCTGCAGGTTTTAAAAACAGCCTGGTCATACTCTCAGGCTCCTCAGATTGGCTACTCCAAAAACCAGCTGTTCTGGAAGCTGGGTAAGCTCAAGGGCAGTCACAAGTGCATGTGGTGAAGAGATGTTCTGCTACTCACCCTGTCTGTCCTGTTTATGCAAGTAATTGGCAGGAAGTGGGCAGATTAAAATGGCTAAAATTCCAGCTCTCTAGATTTTGTCAGTTTCGATCCCCTTCCCGCTCAAAGGAAAGAATGAAGAAGCTAGGTGACAGATGTGTGAGCAGAGTGGTTTAAAATTCAATGTAAGACTGCAAGGATCCTTCACCTCATCCTGCCCACACACAATTTTAAAAAATTCTAGTGGGGTTACTCATGCAGGGAAGGACAGTGCCTGAGCACCTGTTCCTGTACACAACACCTACACAAAAAGAAAAGGAGTACTTGTGGCACCTTAGAGACTAACCAATTTATTTGAGCATGAGCTTTCGTGAGCTACAGCTCACTTCATCGGATGCATACAGTTTCCACGGTATGCATCCGATGAAGTGAGCTGTAGCTCACGAAAGCTCATGCTCAAATAAATTGGTTAGTCTCTAAGGTGCCACAAGTACTCCTTTTCTTTTTGCGAATACAGACTAACACGGCTGTTACTCTAACACCTACACAGCAATCCTGGCTGAAGCACAAGAGGGTGAATGCTTGTTGCTTCCGTTTGTTAACAAGGAAATGCACTGTGTAGAAGCAGAAGGGGCACAACTCCCTGCCTGCCTGCTACTGAAATAGCAGGGAAAGGAAAGGTGCCCCAACAACTCCCTGATGGTGATGGTGACTGTGCCTTGGATTGCTTTTGGCAACTACCTCTGGTGACTGTAGCAAACATGAGGTCTGGAGTGAGCTACATAAGGCCCTCCTCAGTTAGGTCACAAGGTAGGTTCTTCAACAGCAAGATGAGAGCATAATCTTGGCCCAGCTCTTTCCTTCACAGGTCCCTCCTACATTCCTTACATGACTCTAGCAGCAAGGGACCATATGGCCTCTGCTACGCCTGTGCACAGCACTTCCCTGTTGTGACAAGGAAGGTCATCAGTAAGACAGAAGAATAAAGAATGCAAACTAAGCACTGGGATTTAATACTTCTGTAGCTTTCTCCTTAAAGGAACTAATAGTGAAAAAACTATTAAGGGGCCATTAAACCTAAAATGAGGATTTACTTTTTCAGCCTGTTTGTCCCTATAAAGGGAGACGTTTACACACTTTGCCCCTGGGGCAGTTTTAGAAACATTTGACAACAAATCTCAGCCTGGAACAACCAGTAAAGTGGGGAGCTGCAGGTATATGTGAGCTCATTGATTTCATACCAAAAAAAGAAGTCTCCACTTGCCTCTTTTCCTTTCAGTTTTAGCAAACAGCTGCCTATGTTTTTGGCCATACAAAGTCAGAGTTCTCCGAAAGGGGACAATAAAAGATTTTACTTGTCTACAATCCAAATAAATATCTCTTCCTACAAATCTATGGGGCACTATAATCTAGGCATGTCTTTCAAAACAACAAAAGCTCTAACGTCTCACGTTCCCTCCCAGTGATGGATTGCCTGACGCGTAAGGTGTTACAACAGAACATCAGACATTCGGAATGTGAGACCCAAGCTTACTGTACTACCAACAATCATACAGGATCCTATCCTGCTCCCATATAATTCAATGGCATTTCTCTCATCAGCTTCAATGGTGCAGGATTAAGCCCATATTAAAAAAAAAAAATCACTATACTTGTAAGTAAGGTTACTCATGTACTAAAGAATTTGCCAGTCTGGGTCCTCAGAACTTAAGGTCTTCAGGATAGGATCTTTCCCTTGATATATTCTTGTAAGACACCCAGCACAAAATGTTTTGTGTTTTTCAGCCCTTAACTCGACTTATAAAGTGAGAGTGAGAGGGAATTGCATGAGCACCCACATGGAATTCCAGCATCTTATAATCAGGGATGACTTACTTTTCACAGTTCAAGACAACTATGCATTTACAGAGAGAGAATCTAAAAATCCTACCAACACAAAAACAGTTGGAAGAGAATAAGAAAAAGTCAATAGAAAATAATTAGGGAAAGCAAACTGCGCTCAGCCTGATAGAGCTGTTTCTACCTGTTGGAAACAGGAAAGGAACACATTTCTTCATCCAGAATTAGCCCTTCTATTCAGCAACAACATCATGAATTTCTCAAAATGTTGTCTGTATCTGCTGGTAGGGAACAATGTTACCCATTGTCTTGATGGCACAAGGGCCACAGAAGAACTCAAATTGTCCACTTTCTATCATCCATTCACAGCCCTAGAGAGATAATACTTCATATTTTGAAAAACTGACATTTTATATATTTTAATTTGGATTTAGCCTATAGGATATAAACTATTTAAGTTCTTCATGCAAAAATAAGCAGTTCAGATCAACGATGGAGCAGATTAATAAACATTCTTATCCAGTTGAAGAGAAAGTACTCTGTACTTTTTTGACATACATCTAACACATGGACTTAGTTGTATCATTTCTCAGAATTCAAGCACAGTCAGCTGAAACCATGGTATCTTACTTTGTGTCCATAGCTTCACATATCAGAAATTGGCCACAAGAAATGCACATCAGATTTTAGGAAGAGCTCAATTAAATTTGTTTTAAATAAAACAAACTCCCCCAGATTTTTGAAAGAAAAAAAATATAGCCCACTGTAACTACAAAAAAATATAGCCCACATAAAAACAAAAAACTCCTGTTTTGAAAAGTTATCAACATTTCCAATAAAGTTTAAGAAACAAAATTTAAATCATATTTTAAGCAACATGCATTATTCACATTCTGAGTGCAAACAGAATTATGTCCCAGAAAGGTATTACGGGGACTCCTTATGCAGATTCAAAAAAAAAAAAAAAAGGAGAGAGAGAACACTCCACATTTTTAATTTTCTCATTATTCATAGACTCAAACTTTATCAGCAATCAGTGGTGCTTATAGGTAGTGACAACACCAGATGTTGTCTGGCTTTGGGACTCTGCTGGAACTCAAAGCCTATATACAAGCTCTCATACCTGCAACTGAAACCCGAACCACACAGACTTGGAACAACACCCTGATCTTTCTGAAAACTAACTTTTCACGCGCAGTTTTTGTAACTGGACTTAAACTTTGAAAATAAATATGCTTCTTCTCAGAGAAAGCATCATACACATACACACTTTGAATCTGACCATGTTCTCTATTAACAAAATTACATTTTGTTTTAAATAATTAAAACACTGAATGGGTTTATTCTAGTTCCTTCCATTAAGGCTTGAATTAATCATTATTATAATAAGGGAGTGAAAGCCCAGATTTTTTATTTGTGCCTTACTTTACCCCTAAAGCCAATCCTGCTCTCCACATGGGTAGTCGCAGAAATCTATTTATGGGACTTGTCGCATTCCTTAACATTCTTGGTATGTAAAATCCCAATGAAGTAAAGGCTGAAAGCATTCTGATATACACTAAGTAAGATAGGACTCTTTATTTGACAAGGGCAAGCCTAGTTTTATACTAAGAGAATGTCAAGAGCAAGATAAAACAATTAAAATAAAACTATTCTTTTGCTATTATAATTAAGACAACCTCAGTCAGATATACTACAAATTTATAAAAATAATCCCTTCTTTCACTGAAAAGTTGCATGCCAACTTTCCCCTATAACTTAAGTGTGGTTAGATTCATGGAGCATCATTGACACAGGTCTCTGAAGCGGCTGCTTGTCTGTACTGCCATATAAAGAAAGGAACAGAGGTGGCTGTTTCTCAGCAGACATCTTGAATGAAAATGTATAGACTGAAAAAAGTTGTCCCCAGACATGGGTTTTTCAGAGACTCTGTGATAATTATGAGGAAGAGGGGGGTCTCAGCTTTCCAGGAGAGTCTAGGCAAGTGAAATGCAGGAATTCTCACTCTTATGTTGCAATGACTGCAAGTACCTCAGGGCCTACATCAGTCTACATCAAAATAAATTATGCTGTACATCCTGCAGACTCTATGGTGGGGCAAAGTATTGTAGCTTCTATGATGAGGAAAGGATACTTTATGTGAGTGAAGCTGAGCCCTCCCTCATCCTCGTCTTAAATAAAAGCCTGAGACCCATCCTGTGAATTTCTGCACAGAGCCAAATGATATAAGTAACATACACAGGACTCTCAGTGTTCATCTAAAGAAGCTAATTTAATGAAAATAAAGTAAATGGTCTCCTAATCAGCTGAATTTCTAGAAAATAAATGGTACGTGTATCAAGAATATTGTACCTCATGTTTCAAGGACATTGTACTAGTCCTTCCATTAACTTGGAACCAGTTAAAATAGTAGCTAGACTCTATTCAGGGAATTTCATATAATTGATTTTTCAAATCCTTTCCTCCTCAGGGAAAAAAATGGACAAATTCAGATATTATCTCTTCTTTATAGTTTGTTTTGTAGCTTTTTTACGAGAATTTCTTTTCACTGCTTAAGGTTGACTTTAATCAGAGAGCCATTAGACAATGGCAGACCAGTAACCTATTAAAGATTCCAGTTCCAGAGAGCAGGACCTTAAATTGCAGTATTTATTAGCAAATTATTTTTTGTTTTTCCTTGAATAGTTGTAGAAAGCATTTGAAAATATCAAAATATATTCCGTAACTGAATTCCTCTACACTTACTCATTATTGGGCCAGTGAAAATATTTTAGCATCTAAAAAAGTTAAACGTTTTAGAATTAAGATTTCTGATTCATGTATTTAATACAATCAAAGACCACAACTGAAACTGAATCTGTAGTTTTGTGAGCACAAAATCTACACACATACTCAGAGGTGTGCTTTCCAGTCTCTTTGCATCACCTGGAGGTATTTTGGTCCATTTCAGAAGCCAGCTAAAAATTTGGCCCCAAATGTCAATAAGTTACTTTAAGAAAAATATCTATTAAATATTTCCTTATCTTAAAATGAATATATGTGCATTCCAGCCATTAGTACTAAATTATAAATAAATGGTTTGCTAACTCTTACAGTTGCTCATTTCAATTTTCTCATGGTAGGAAAATCAGATCTTGGAAAAGAAACTATGAAAAATACCCACAGGGAGATACTGTAGCTAGATTCTTGTTTGAACAGAATCCAAGTACTGTAGTTTTTTTTTCCTTTTGATGTAAATCAGAGCTTCTCTAGTTTACTTAGCATAGGTCAGCAGGAGAGAAAACTTATTCATATCTGTCCACAAATATTTTGTGCGACACTGAATATAACTGGAACAAAGAGCACATTTTAAAGGTGCTGAAGTGTAAAAACAACTTTTACACTAAGCCTCGGGAATACTTTAGCAACTCTTGGGAAATGAAAACTCAGTCTACAAATAGTAATAGACAAAACTCTGAATCTCTAATTTAACATTACTGTACACTTAGAAGCCTTTTTCCTTCATGTACAAATTAGAGAAAGCATATACCATAGCATTATGAATGCAACACTTAAGAGTTAGGACAGTCTGCTTCTTTATTACAAGCCTCTATTTTTAATCTAGTCTTAAACTCCATGTATGTAAAAAATCTTCCTACCTTGATACCATTATTTTAAAAATTGTGTCACTTTTCAAATATATTTTGTGTTTGAGTTATAAATATGAAAAAAATATTAGAAGTTAGACAGAAAAATTATTACCGTTCATATAATGCAGAAAATGATTAACTGTAAATCTATTTGGGAATTTATCAGTGGATTATTTGCCTTCCCTGTTTACAAAATACAAAATTACCCCTAAGATATTATTCCAAAACTCACGTTATTACATGTTTTCCTCCATAACACAAGTATAGAAATGACAGCAAAAAGAGTGAGCTTTCCCATCCTACCTGTTTTTCAATCTTTTTCTGGAGAGATTTCCAGCAGTGAGACTAGTTAACTCTCTATGCTCACTTCATATGTGGACCTTCTGCTAAGAAGTGCAATTAGAATTTCTTGAGATGGTAGTTTATATTATATGGACACATTTTTCTAGTAAAATGGTCTTAGGTCACCAGTTCAGTACATAAACTATCAAACAGCCACCACAATCAGTCACTAATAACTTGAATCATATTTTATTCTGTGACTTACTGCATATGGAACCTTTCACTTTTAAGTGAAAATAATCCCAAAACACAAAATTGAGACCCAAAGGTCAGTGTGTTTTGATTCCAAGATCTGGTTCAGCCCACTATAGACTGACCTGGGTCATAATTTTCACACTTGGTTGCCTAAAGTTAGGCAGCTTAATCCATATTTAGGTATCTAAATAACTACTGCCCTGAAGTTTCAAAGATGCTGAAAATCCAAGATTCCCATTGTTATTCTGACCCAATTAAAGTTACTTTAGATAGTTAACAAGCCATATTTACCAAAATCCAGTAAGCAAATATAACAATCACTGAGAACAGGAGAAGAAAGTGACAGGAGTCAGTATATCCAGAAGGAGCTCAAAATGGTAGAGGGACCCATGTTTCCACTGTGATTTCCCCATACATCAACCAGAGCAATGTTTTTTCCAATAAACTGAAGATCAGAAGCTCTGGTAAAGGAGGCACTTTACTCTGCTGACAAACAAGCAACTGCCCCCACAAGGCAGATGTTGCAGAGGACCTTGTGCACATACCCAGATATCTTCTAGGGTAAGTGGATGTCTAAGAAATCAAAAAGTTTAGTAAAGACAAGCCATTCATATTAAATATGGCCTGGCCCATTCCCATACCCCTGGGAAGGTAACAGAAAATGAGTCCAGTCAAATGCTCTCTCATGGTCATGACTAATTGAAATATTTGACAAGTACAAGTTCTGGTCTCTCTCTCTCTCTCTCACACACACACACACTCACTCACCACCCTGGGAATGAACATTCTCTGGG
The DNA here is from genome assembly GCF_965140235.1 of Caretta caretta. Lineage (NCBI taxonomy): Eukaryota > Metazoa > Chordata > Testudines > Cheloniidae > Caretta > Caretta caretta. Next base: position 36,044,050 of record NC_134216.1, read on the forward strand.
CCACTTGGTTACATAGCTATGCATCTGTTCTCTGTTTATTGTTTTTAGGTCAGAAAATGTCTTCCTTTAAAACTACTGCCTATTTGCATGAGATCAGACAATGCAAAGAAATATTTGGATTGTTAAGAATGGGTACTTGATGGCATATAAATTCAGCACATCTGCAGAGTTACTATTCCAGCAAACACTAAGAAGTTCTCTCGAGATACTCCCCTAAGTACAAACAGTATCAGAAGACCATATAAATAGCTGGTAATATTTACTCATGCCTGTGAGAACGAGCCCAGGAATGGATGCTACAGATGGTATTGTTTTAGGGTTGTGTTACACAGGCAATTTCACATCAGATCCTGACATTTTCTTCTCTTGCCAACAACCTAGGGGCATGTCTATACTTACCTCCAGAGCGATCGATCCAGTGGGGGTCAATTTATCACGTCTAGTGAAGACGCGGTAGATCGACCGCCGAGCACTCTCCCGTCAACTCTGGGGGAGCATCAGCAGTCAACCTACCACAGTGAAGTAAGTAGCTCTAAGTGCATCGACTTCAGCTACGGTGGTTCTCAAACTTTTGTACTGGTGAACCCTTTCACATAGCAAGCCGCCTCTGAGTGCAACCCCCTTTATAAATTAAAAACACTTTTTAATAGATTTAACACAATTATAAATGCTGGATGCAAAGCGAGGTTTGGGGTGGAGGCTGACAGCTCACGACCCCCCATGTAATAACCTCACAACCCCCGGAGGGGTCCCAACCCTCAGTTTGAGAACCCCTGAGCTACGCTATTTTCACAGCTGAAGTTATGTAATTTAGACCAACTTAGCTCGCCCTCCCTCCTCCCCCCCAGTATAGACTGTTCACCCAGTTGGGTGGCTTATTTATAGGTCCAAAATTATGCAAGGTGCTTCACATAAAGGCGTACCTCCTCTTGTGGAGACCTTACGATCTAGATTTTTGACAAGACATGTGAGTGGAGTAACAGGCAGATGGAATAGAGGCTTGTTTGACCTTTCTGTGCTTTTCTAGATTCTCAGATTGAGGATCTTATACATTTCCCTCCTGGGTCAGTTGTATCAAATATCTGTTTTGCTTGTCCCCAGAACATAGAACCATAGAATATCAGGGTTGGAAGGGACCTCAAGACATCATCTAGTCCAACTCCCTGCTCAAAGCAGGACCAATCCCCAACTAAATCATCCCAGCCAGGGCTTTGTCAAGCCTGACCTTAAAAACCTCTAAGGAAGGAGATTCCACCACCTCCCTAGGTAACGCATTCCAGTGTTTCACCACCCTCCTAGTGAAGAAGTTTTTCCTAATATCCAACCTAAACCTCCCCCACTGCAACTTGAGACCATTACTCCTCCTCCTGTCATCTGCTACTACTGAGAACAGTCTAGATCCATCCTCTTTGGAAACCCTATTCAGGTAGTTGAAAGCAGCTATCAAATCCCCCCTCATTCTTCTCTTCCGCAGACTAAACAATCCCAGTTCCCTCAGCCTCTCCTCATAAGTCATGTGTTCCAGTCCCCTAAACATTTTTGTTGCCCTCCGCTGGACGTTTTCCAATTTTTCCTCATCCTTCTTGTAGTGAGAGGCCCAAAACTGGACACAGTACTCCAGATGAGGCCTCACCAATGTCAAATAGAGGGGAACGATCATGCCCCTCGATCTGCTGGCAACGCCCCTACTTATACATCCCAAAATGCCATTGGCCTTCTCAGCAACAAGGGCACACTGTTGACTCATATCCAGCTTCTCGTCCACTGTAACCCGTAGGTCCTTTTCTGCAGAACTGCTGCCTCGCCATTCGGTCCCTAGTCTGTAGCGGTGTATGGGATTCTTCCGTCCTAAGTGCAGGACTCTGCACTTGTCCTTGTTGAACAGATCTGATCAAGTCTGTCTTTCTCCAGATGTAAACAAGTCTTTTTCCCATGTAATTACCTCCTAAAGCTGTGATCCCAGAAGTCATGTTACTGAACTGATAGAGAGTCTAGAATCATAGCAGCATCTGGATTTTCCTTCCCTACCAAATCAATTCCAGCAGCCTCCTCCTCAAGAATAGACTTCAGGTCTGGAAACTAGAAGCCTGACAGACATAAAAAGGATTCTCTATTTCTGATCAACTGCTTCTGTGCTGCTTCATGGAAAGAAGGGATTTATTCGCCCATCTTTAAACAACAGAGGGTGGTGTACAGGATCTTCTCAGAATCTGAAAGATGATGCTTCCATTTTGGATTTGTGTCCTTGTTTGTCATATCCACTTCCTCAGGCTATATTTCCAATCTCAAAAAAGGGGGAGTAAGGTGGAGGGATAAATAGTATGTGATCATGTAATTAGAGACTACATCATAATGTATATGCAGAAGGGGGCCAAATTAAGATCGCAAAGGCAACTTGAATTCTGGCAATTCCAATTTTTTGATTTGTAATCTTTTAGCATAGCTTTTGGATGTAGTAACATATATCAAGAGAATAGAAATGAGTTTATAGCAGAAAAGCAAGAGTGTGTAACAAGAGGTAAGCAAGATCCTCCTCTCAAAATTCATTTATTTTACACCATCTGTTGGTTGCTTTTCTGGATAGTCTTGCTCCACTTCCCGCTGGACATTTCACTTACACCTCTTCATCATCATTTAAGTAACCTCTGAATTTAAGACAGTGGTGTGTCTCAAATCTGCCACCTGTATGGGGCCCAACTCGCACCAAGCCATACTACCACAGCTAAGATCACCAAGCTGGTGTGAGAAGGGGCTGGCACCAGGGCATTTTCTGTGAGAGCTTCCTAGTTTTGGATTCACTTCCATTTGATTCAGAAATAATCAAAGTCTGATGACCATCTTATCCTTTTTCCCCGGCATTTGAGATTGTAGGGGAGTGCAGGGGAGGGAGGAATTGCTGGAAAGAGTAAGTGGTTTTTAATTCTTATCGCACCTGCTCACCGGTTGGTTACACATCCTATTGTACAGTAAGAGCTGCACTCTAGTTATACTGGAGTTCTTTTTTTATATGTATTTTAAAGATATCTCAAGGGTTCCCAACTATAAGTGCCTTTTTAAAATATGTATAAATCCAAGTAAAATAAGCAGTTACACATTTTTCTGCAAAATAGGAAAACTGGTCAATGCAAAATATTACCATGCTGCATATTTCCATGTCCCCCCTAGTTTAGGACTGAGATTAATGCACTCTTCCATCATTTCACAAAAAGTAGATTCTGAATATGGACTATAATTGCTATTCTGTTTGTAACTGTTATTTGTTAAGTGTTTTAATATCATGTGCAAAAATAACTGCCTTGTTCTGCAAACCCATAATCTGACAGTAAACAAACAAACAAAAAACAAATACTTCTGTATGGAGGATTTAAGTTCTATGTCAATACAACTTACCTTTTAAACCAGATGGGTTTGGGGCATTTCTGCTGGAAAAATCAGATACTAAGACTAAGCAGTCAAGAGAAAGATGACAAACTGTTCTGTGTGTCAGAATCCTCTGGCAATCCAGTGGAATTTCCAGTAGACATTAATGTTGCTAGACTGTGAACTGCACAGAATTTCCCTGTAAATCTTCCTTTCTCATAGGAGATGCTGATCAGATCTTTAGGTTTAGGAATAAGGCTGCAACTATCTGTTACTAGCACAAAACTCCATGCATGTACAAGGAATATCCTATTGGAACAGCAGTGCATGCTGTCTCCCAATTCTAATACGTTTCTTCAACCTTTTCAGATGTGCAACTCATTATTCATGGTTGTATTCAATACAACTTTTTTTATGAGCACCCCCATTTAATGTTTTTATTTTTATTAAAAAAAAAGTACCAATGATCCGGCTATAGAATTGTGTGCGCACACGTGAATGCATGCAGGTATTTTGAGAGCTTGACGGACAATATTTGACCTTCAAAGGTAAGGATGTGCAGGGAGTACGGCAGCTAGATTTTCTTTGCTTTAGGCTGTAATAAAATTTTCAATGTTATCCCACACACCCCTGTCCCAGATTGCCTTTTGTGACATCCCTGTGAATTGCAAACCACCTGTTGAGAAAACTGACCTAGTGGACAGAGCACAGGACTGGGAAGCAGGGAGGTGGGTTCTACCACCTCCGCCACTGACCTGCTGTCTGATCTTGGGCAAACTGTTTCATTTCTCTGTGCCTCTGTTTCCCCTCCGATCCTGTCGCTTTGTTGTCCATTTAAGTTGCAAGGTTTTCTGGGCAGGGAATGTCTCTCACTAGGTATTGTACAGTGCAAAGCACAATGGAGTTCCAATCTCAGCTGGAGCCTCTAGGCGAGGGGTAGTCCATAGACAAGGGGCAAAATTCAGACCACCAGACGCTTTCAAACAGACCCCAACATCTTTTTATTTACTTATCATCATCAGGGTTTTTTTTATTATTATTTTCTCTGGAGTCTACCTCGACCAAGAAATCTGGACCTTGACAAAAAATAATTGACTAGCCCTGCTTTAGGTGCTACTGTAATACTAGTAATTACCAATACCAACAAGAACAATGTCACATGTTTCCATGCTACTCACCACTGACCTGGACTTCCCCCTTCATGTCTCTCCAGGCTCTGAGACACAAGAGGAAAATAAATGAGACTAAGATCTTTAAGGCAAGCACCTTGTCTTTTCATTGGTTCTGTGCATTTTGAGGGCTATAAATAACCTCTCTTTTTCCAAGCTCTCTGAATGTTCTTAGGGCTGACTGGTGGGTGGCCAGCAGGGGAGTCATCAGATTGGACCTTCATGCATAATCCCATTGATGTCAATGTGATTACTCATGGTAGTAAGCATTGTATGCACTAGCGTTGGATTGGAACCATTTATTTTAGTCTTATGTACACAGCTTTTTATTATAAATAAAAATTTTAAGTGACAACATGTTGCCTGAGTGTACATACGAATCTATTTTACTAATATGATGAAAGTGACTTATTCCCTACATCCAGAAAGTTCAATAATATGAGATTTGCTACTGTTACATCTGGTCACCATTCTAAGTAGATGATTTTTAAGAAGAGATAAATCTGAACCAAATGTTTGGGGGGAAAAAGCAGTTTCAAAATATGCAGAAGTACAACTTGGTTATGATATGTGCATAAAAACTCTTCAAATGTCTTCAATTTTAAACTGACTCACAGATGCTAGAAATGGAAAACACCAGGCAGTCAGTCAATCTGCTGCCAGTACAAGGTGGTTCCTTTTCTAGCATTATATCCAGCCTAGTTATACAAGTGATGGGGGTTTTCAATGCTTCTCTTGAGCAACTCATTCCAGAAACTGTTACAACTTACCATTGAGAAGCTTTACCTCCTAGCTGACTATATTTTACATCTTAATTTCATCCTAAAACTCCTAGTTACATCCCTGTGAGCCCTCGTAAATAATCTCTACCCCCTTCTCGGCATTTGCTGCCTTAAAATTCTACATTGCTATGTTCCATCTGGAATCACATCACATAGAAACTTAGCTACTTAAAATAATATTTATTTGGCCAACCTGCAATTAAACCTCTGCAAACTCCTGAATACTACATTCACACCTCTTTGGTTTCTTTCATTTTCAGTGAAACTAGAGTAATAGAAGGCCATGAACAACAGATTTCAGCAGGACAAGTGTTACATCATTAGACTTGTACTGCATATCCCGAGGAATGATTCAGCTGGGGAAAAAATAGGTTTTTATAACAATGTTATGCATATTAAAAATGGACAGTACTTTCTAATGTGAATCCAGTACTTAAATGGCAATGAAATACCAGGGCAAATGAAATTAACCAAAGTTTTAATCCCTGTGTACTTCATGGGATTTCTTTTTTTATGAGACTATCTAAAAGGAAGGGAGTGCACAATGAATGCCCACAGGCAAACTAAAGAATAGCTATTATTCTCATTGATAAGGATTTTTTTAAGCTTAAACATGATTTATTTTTGTATTCCCTCACAGATAATATCAAAAGTACATGGTTTGTCTGTTGAGGATGCTATACCAGTGAGTGACCAATCAGAAGGCCAGTAACTCATAATATCAATGCTGGCCGTTAACCAATTTGCACGTAAGAGGTCTTCAAACAGTCATGGACCATCCTACACTATCATGACTAAAGAGATGCCTCAACTTCCGCTGCAGTCAGAGCTCCTTCCCCTTTTAAACACTATTTAACACCACAAACACACACACAGAACAAAGGAGTGTTCCAAAATATGTTTCACAGAAGACCCAAATAATGAAGCATGTCAACCCTCATGATTTAGAAAAGTACTGTTATGCTGAGAGGTACTGGTGACTGAACCAATCACAAAACTCCATGATTGGGTGTGAATGCACCCTTCAATTAATAAAGGATAAATTATTAAGAAGCACCCCCACCTAAGAAAAAGGGGGTTTGTGAACCCACCCAGGAATTTGGACTGAGTGGGCAGAGCTTTTGCTGAATACTGTTTGTGTTTTGTGGGGTGGGGGAAAACATAGAACTGAGAACAGAAAGAACAAGAGAGGCAGAGACAAAAAAGCAAGAGAGCCAAGCAGTCGCCTGTGAACACAGTATGACCCTGAGAAAAGCTAGAGAAAGAGCTTTTGGGTCTGCTAGCTAAAAAGGCTTGGATCTGTAAGCAAGAAACTGCTCCTTTTGTTCTTGGTTCTTCCTACATTCAAAGAAAAAAAGCACTTTGTACATTCCTCATAAATGAATAAGATTGCGTCAAAGTAAATACCTATCACCAATTTCTCTTCCTTACTTGAATATCCCCCGAGCCCTGAATTTTGACTAGCCACTCGAGTTGAAAAGAGACAACAGTATTTGAAGTGGTTTAGCTTCTTAGAGAAATTATCATCAGCTTCTACATATTGTCAGCAAGTATTTACTCCTCAAGAACTCAAATTTTAACTTTAGAGACAAAAATAAGATGTTTAGCCCAAATAGCTAGAAGTTGCAGGGTTTCATCAAATACATTAGCCTGGTATAAGGAAAAAACAAAACCCTCCAAAATCAGAAAGGCTATTCATTTAAGCTTCTTATGCGCTCCAAGCTTGAGCTTAAAACCAACTATTTAATTGGTTACAATATTTTATACTGTGTATGATTCTGATTTGAGATGCACACACAATGGTAAGGATCCATCATCCTCCAAAATTATTCCTTTTTTAAAAAAATCCACTATGAATCAGAAGGGGGTAGATAATAATTCACATACAAATCTTCCTATTACTAAAAGCAGGAAGAGAAATTCAGAAAAATAGGACAAGCCAACAGAAAGGACTCTAAATAGATTTTTTGTTTGTTTGTTTTTGGGGGGGAAAAAAAGTGTATGTAGAAAGAGAACATCAGAGCTGTTAAAGCAGAAAGTTTAGAAATGTCCAGTGTTGCACACGGTTTTTGCCTGACCTATCAGTTTGGCACTTAAGATCTAATACAAAGGATTTGCCCATTTTGTAAAAGGCACAACAGAGATTGTATGTGGTACCTTGGTTGTCTATTTTTATACCAGTGTATTAATTATGTGTGCATACTACGGTAAGCAAGATTCATAACCAGGGACATCCAGAGGTGTTCATGCACATTTCACATACTAGGTGTAAAGGAAGTTGTAATTGCTCATCAGCTCTGAGGTAAATTAACTTTAAAGGAGACCATCCAAACTTGTAGGCACATGTGTAAAAAAACCCTCATACAAATCCATACGAATTGGACCAATACCCAAACAAATAAGCCTTCAATTCATCCACCCTCCCAAACAAGTTCTCCCACCATTAAACCCTTCCGCCACTCTCCCGGAGCCCCTGCTCTACCCCCAACACCACCCCCAAAATACTTAACAATTGGGCTGGCTGTGTAAGACAAAGGTTGCCTGATCTCAGCTCTGGCAGACCACTAGGGCTGATGGGAAGCATATTCCATTGTCTTCAGAGCATTTTAAAAAGGACAAAATACATCCTCTCTCCTCTGTTACACACTTTCAGCCTCTTCAAAAAGCAGCATTGCCAACTCTCATGATTTTATCATGAATCTTGCAACATTTGGTGGTGTTTCCAAAGTACCAGCTCCTGGATTCCTAAATTTCAGCTTTCATCCATCCATATCTATATATATAAAATTCTAGCCCAGATAGTTGTAGGGAAAGAGAGCTTGAAAACATTAGCCTTATAGGATCAAAAAAAATTAAAGGCAAATAAAAAAAAAATCAAATGTACCACTTTAAAAGCTGATCTCATGAGGTGTATATGTTGTTGTTTGATTGGGTATTTATGAGAGTGTCTTTACTGGAGAAGAGAAAAGCAACACAGATAATATGATGCATAAGCAGAAAGCCATCTAAACTGAAACATGTCAAAGTTTGTTCTCAGAGGCATCAGCAGCTCTCCAGAGTATTTTAATTCTGGCTGCCAATATTACCTGTCTTCCCCACCATGGAATAATTGGGATGTGGCTTGGAGTTCTTGGTTTGGGTTATTTGCAGGCGTGTGTAGACAGCTATGGCTTTTTTTGTGGTGTATATTGTGCTTCAGATTGATCTAAGATTTGTTTTTTTCTGAAAGCAATTTTCACAAATTTTGGCCACACAGTGAATGGTCCATGCCCATGGACATTAACAGATATATTTAAATGAGGGTTGTGCATAGAAAGGCTGATAAGTGATTGGTTGCTATATAAAGTTGTGTCTTCAGCGTCTCTCAGCAAAGAACAAACCCATGTCTCAGGCTGCATATCCAGTTCATAAACTGGTTACACATATGCCTGCGCACACAAATACATAGGCCTACAAATGCACTTTTCTCACTTTTGGGATGTATTTAATGTAAGATCCTATGGTGGAAAGTCCTACAGAAGTACAAGTGTTCCTGTAGGCTTATCACTTCAGCTCTGATCTATACTCCTCTTGCTGTTCTAGATCTGGGCTTGTCTTAAGCAGAAACAGCTAATCATGCCTAACTGTTTCAAATGGTATGTTAGTTTTATGACAGAGAAATACGTCTACTGAGGTACAGAAGGAGGCAAAACAACTCATTTCCAACTAGAACCTAAACAGAATTTGAAGCTACCTCTCAAGACTGAAATATCAATTTTTCTAGCTCTAGAATATGTATTTTGACAGCATTCCTTCCTAGAAGGTCAAGTTGTGCTTGGGTGTGACACTGACTTCTAAGAAAGTAGCGAGTGATATAAAACTACCAGATCACTCCCTTTTGTTTCCATTTTTAGAAATAGTATATCAACACTGAATTACCATATCACTGGGTTTCTTAATGTTGTGACTCCTTTGAAAAGTCAAATTATTCCTTTTTCGCTATTTCTGGTTTTATATTTTTCCTTACCTTGTTTCCCAAGGTGTCCCTGAGTGTATGCACTTTAATAAAGCTAATGCTACAATTATATAATACGCAGGTTAAGGAATGTCTGTACATCTGGGTATAGTGCTTAAAATTATCCAAAAGTATGAAGTTTGGTTTTAAAGTCATACAATACAATACCTTCTAAACGGATCATTGTATGAAGCCTTTACACATGTCCATAATGTCCCTTTGTTACCAACACATATCCCTCTGAGACGGGCATGTTTTTTTAAAAACTAAAGTATATTTAACACAAGTGCAATACCGGCAGGTTCTCGTTTTTTTATAGAACCCACATGTAAATAATCCCCTTTTCATCTGCCCTATAGAATAGGTTAAAATAACTGATGACTTTCTTTTAATCATACAGTTGAGGTGGATCCACCAGGTCACAGTTGAAAAGAAGGGAGATTTATATCCTTGATAAGCATGGTAGTTACTATTATTCTATATATAGTACTGCTCTAAGGGAGGTCTAATCATTTCCTTACACAGTAACAACACTGTATCCTTTGTTTTATACTGTATTACTCTAGCAATACAACCAGTATCCTGTTTTTGTCTTTAAACACAACTGTACAATTAGTCTGAAGGCTTTATTTCCCACATTTCCTACAACCATCTTCTGATTATTAGAGCACAGCACCCAATTTAGGAGGCACACTACGTTTCTGAAGCTTTGCAGCTAAACTGCTAACTCCATATTTATCTGTTCTGGACAGCATTCAGATGCATGGTAAATGTTTTCCCAAGCAAATAAAACTTTGTTAGAATTATATGTACTTACAAAACATAAGATGAAAAACCTTAACAGAGCATCATCACTTTAAACAAATTCCTGAAAACCAGGAAATTCAGAGCAAAAGTCACATTAAAAGAAATCTACCATACAACACTGTAAAATACAGAAATGCTGTTAGTACAAACTGAACAACCAGAGCTATGCTACCCTATGAACCCCCAAAATACCTTCCTGGTGCCTGAGCTTGACAAGTGTGTATAACATAACATTCAGATATATTTTCCAAGAGTACTGTATCATAATCACTGCAACCTCAGAATAAACATTCTAAAGAATATGAAAAAATTTCTGAACAGATTCCCATCAGATTTCTTTAAATATCTCTTATAATCCTTCCCCATCCTATCTCCCCATAGAGCCAAATGACAAACTGGTCAATAATATTCTGGTATTTCTCTAAACATATTTTCTGAACATTAATACATTACAAAATGTGAATTCATTACTAGTCAATAAAGTGTGTTTTAAAAATGAGGAAAAATATTTTTCCTCAGAGCAAAGTATATTCTTTTCCTGTTCCTTGTTCTAATTTTCCTTTCTGGTTCATGACCAGCTCGCCTTCCTGTACACAGCTATGATGGGGAAGAACTACAGTGGAAGATCAGAAAAAATAAAGCCCAAACTACTGATTTTTCCTGACCCAAGCTTTGTAAATGAAGCTAATTGACAAAGGGAAATATATTTCAGGAAATTTTTTAAAAAGAAATTATTTTGTTTCATTTGAAATTTTTCAAATAATTTTTCAGGACTTTTTTTTATATTAAACATTCATTTCAGTGAGAAAAACCCTTTTTCTCCCCCATACTTTTCTCCCACTAGAAGAGGAGGGCCAAGTGCCAAAAATAATGTGATATTACCTGTAGGGTAAAAAAAAACAGAAAGTATACCAAAAAAACCTGTGTTTACATGTCTCTCAAAAAAACTGGAAATTCTAAAGCTGAAATGTTTTCAAACATTTTTAGTTAAAATTGTATTTTTCACAAAAAAAAAAAATACACCCCCCCCACCAAAAATTCATCCAGCTCTTCTTGTAACATAGTACAGAAGACCACTTAATAGCAGTAGCATGACAAAGAACATAACCAATTATGCAAAAAGAAAAGGAGTACTTGTGGCACCTTAGAGACTAACCAATTTATTTGAGCATAAGCTTTCGTGAGCTACAGCTCACTTCATCGGATGCATTCAGTGGAAAATACAGTGGGGAAATTTATATACATAGAGAACATGAAACAATTCAGTGATCACTCTTGTTACAGTGTTTATGGTAACACCCACTGTTTCATGTTCTCTATGTATATAAATCTCCCCACTGTATTTTCCACTGAATGCATCCGATGAAGTGAACTGTAGCTCACGAAAGCTTATACTCAAATAAATTTGTTAGTCTCTAAGGTGCCACAAGTACTCCTTTTCTTTTTGCGAATACAGACTGACACAGCTGCTACTCTGAAAGCTGACAATCAATTATGGTTTTTCTACTACTACACCATATTCCTACTAAGACTAGGAAAACTCTTTAGTTAAGATAGTCATGTTCTGAGTTGAGAATTCTGTCACTCAGCAGTTAGAAGAGATTACGAGTAAAGCATGAAAAACCTTGGATGAGAACTGAAGGATACAGACATACAGAATATTGGTTCCTGCCTCTTCAGAGTTACTTTTGATGTTATCACATGAGCTCACCATTGCAATCACATTTGTGAAGTCTTTTAAGCACTAAGTGTTGTACTCATAAGGTATTCCATTTCTTTCCTAGTTTTTCATATGTCATTATCACTCTTCTGCTGTTTTTCATAAGAACCAACTCGGTTGCAACTGTTCTTGGAAACCTTTAATATGAGTGGTACAAGAATAATTAAAGTAAACTGGCTATTCTGAGTTAAGGTATTTAAAACTCTTCACTATTTAAAGATTTTCTAGATTTTCTAAAATATTAAGGCCAGTTACCACAAAGACAAGAGTGACAACGAAACACTGCTATCTGCTTCCCTCGTTGGATTCCTAAAACGGATTGAATATTGTTCCTAGAGTACTGATTGGACACAACCACATAAAAGGCGATTATGTAATATTCCAGATATGAACACTAAAGTATACAAAACACAGGTTATAATGCAATGGTTTATTAGTTATTGGATTAACTCTTGGCCCCATTGAAGTCAACGAAGCCTACCCTACTGCAACAGATCATAATTCGTGCCCTGCATTGGCTAAGCCCAAATCCAAGCCAGAAACCCAGCCTAGGACCGAAGAGGTAGATCCCCTGGAGGGAATTTTGGCATGTAAGTATCTATTTTTACAATTCATTATTTATTATTATTGTGCAATACTCTCGCAGTATAGTTTGGGAAGATGCTGCATGAAAAGCCAGCAATGATCTCCTCAGTATTAGGACTCACGCCACACCTTACCAATGGCATAGCAGACCTGCAGTAGAGCGGCCCCAGAGCTGATCTATCGACACCTATCAGTAGCATTCTAGGGTGGCCAACTTCTAGATGGCAATGATGACCCAATTCTCCACAGGTATGAGGCACCGGATGTTGGTACACTGTCACAGCAGCTCCAGGGACAGTTCAACACAGGTCCCAGAAAGGATAGCCCTCCCATCCTGAAGTTCTCTCTACTCTATTGGTTGTGCCAAGTCTGCAGAACTACATCTCCCACCAATCCACACTGGTTTCCCAGGCCCATAAACGGCACTGAAGGCTATGTAGCTCATCCAGGAACTGGTCCTCTAATCCCAATATCTCAGCATCATCCTCTTCCTCCTCATCCTGCTGCCACTGCTTCAGAGTGTTCTGCTGCTGCCACCATAGAATATTGTCCTGCTCCTGCATCATCTGCTCAGTAATGCGGAAGGCGAAGTCCAAGGCCGAATTCGTCTGGCTTTGAGTGCTGTACTTCAGCCCAAGCAGCCTCTGTGTATTCACACCTACCACCGTAGCAGCACAGTACATTTCTAGGTCCATGCTGGAAGACAGTGATTCAAAAAATAGCAGGAGCATGACCAAAAAGGAAGTATGGGACACAGAGAGAGGAAACATGGGAGGTATTTCTACAATTTGAACCCACCGACTTCCCACAATTCACAGCAAAATCAATCTCAGGACACACGCTGCTCAGCAATTAAGTAAAGGACCCTAGGATAACCCCCAAGAATGCTACGCTCTCAGTTCACTCAAACTGTTGCCATGTGTTCACATGATGAGAATTAAAAATGGAACAAGTATTCCATGTGCTCACTACTGGTGCAAGTTGCATACTGCAAGTTACCTGACATGCATCAAAAAGTTTTGGATGAAAAATCCCATGTAGACACACCCTTACAGAATAGGATGAGACCAAACATACTCGAAATGTATACCTACTATAAACAGATTCCAGATCAATAGAGGTGATTTTTTTCTCTTTTTCAGTTACAGAATAGAAACATTTAATGAATACCACACTAAAAGCTTTGGACATATATACAGATATAGGCTAGGTTGAACATTATTTAAAAACTGTAGGGGATGACCACTGCCCCTCATTTAAGATAGCTATAACAGATGGTTAAGCAGCCCCTTCCTAAAACAAAGGCATACTACCCAGGAATTAGAACTATGTGGGCAGTGTGACTGTCTGAGTATTGTTTTGGGTAAGGATGCGGGAGGGGAGGAGGCAGCAGGAGAAGCACCACAGGAACAGAAGGAGTAGGAAGCTCCACCACAGCCTGAACAAATGCAGTAGCATGATCCTAAGGAAAAGCCTAGGGAGCTTCCAGGGGGATGCTGGCTGAAACTGGTTTGATGCTGTAGGCAGGGGAAAACTCTCTGGTTCAATTCTTTCTGCATTCAGGGAAACAGGACTTTGTATGTAAACTTGTAAATAAACAGAACTGCAACAAAAATACCTGGCTCAATCATCAATTTCTCTTCTTAACTAGAACAACCTGCAAGATCCCAAATTGGGCGTTGGCCCCTTCCGGGAGTGGCATGGCCACGTGGTGCACTACGGGCTGGCAGGGTCAGGGGGTGGCCCAGCTTGTGATGGGGAGGAGGTACAGATGTGCCTGAGTGGGGCTGGGGCAGGCAGGGAGCCTGCCATAGCCCTGCTTCACCGCCACCTGGGAGCTGCCAGAGGTAAGTGCCCCCAAGCCCCATCCCGCAGCCAGCGCTCCATACCCCCTCTTGCACCCCAAGTCCCTGCCCTAGCCCTGAGTCCCCTCCCAGAGCCAACACCCCGCACCATCTTCTGCACCCCAACACTCTGTCTCAGCCCAGAGCCCCCTCCTGCACCAATACTCCCTCCCAGAGCTTGCACCCCTCACCCCCTCCTGCACCCCAACCCCCTGCTCCAGGCTCAGCCTGGAGCCCCCTCCCAAACCGCAAATCCCTTGGCCCTAGCCCAGAGCCCACACCCCCTCCCAAACCCCAAACTCCTACCCCAGCAGTGAAAGTGAGTGAGGGTGGGGAGAGTGAGCGACGGGAGGTGGGAGGGTGGAGTGAGGCGGGCGTGCTTGGGAGATCCTGGGTTAACCTTAAATTCTAAAAGTGATCTTGGGCATAAAAAGGTTGGAGACCACTGATCTACTGAATGTGTTTACCCAATTGGTATGCATGTATCATTTCTGTATCTGAAGTTAGGAATATTGAGTATGTAATAATTACAACTGTGTGTGTCTACTTAGGGAAAGGCCCACCAGAGAGTAGACAATCAGCCTAAATGAGCCATTTAAGAAGGACAATAGGACTTTGGAGATACTAATCTCCCAACATCCTGAGGAGCTTCCTGGAATGTTGCTTTGACACTGTAGGGTCATCTGATGATGTCACCTGGTATGGAGTACCACCTTGGACACTGCTGGTATTTTGCCACTGAAAACAAAGGGTTCCCACCTTATGTAAATGATAGTTAAGGCTGAGGAGTAACGCAAACAGGACTGTCCTCCATTGCCTGCCCAGGAAGGAAGGCTGCTAAAAACACCTGAAGGGAAAGGCAGGATTGAGTCCAGGCTCAGACAGGGGTCCAGTCTGTAAAGAGAAATAACTGGAACTTTAAGCTACAGAAACTCTGCAACTTTCCTAAAACAACATTTAGGGTGAGAAATTACATTTTGCAACCTGTTTCTTGAGCGTATTGAGCTTAGTTTGCATGTTTTGCTTTATTTGCTCAGTAATCTGCTTTGTTCTGTTTGCTGTCCCCTTTAATCACTTAAAATTTACCTTGTGTAGTTAATAAACTTATTTCTTGTTCATTTCAAAACCCAGTTTGTGCAATTCATATAGGCGGAGGGGTGCAGAAAGCTGTGCATATCTCCCTCCACATTGAGGGAGAGGGCAAATTTTTATGAGCTTGCGCTGTGCAGATCTTTCTATACAGCGTAAGACAATATTATTTTGGGTTTACTCCCCAAAGAGGTGTGCACATGGGGACTGGGTGAATCCCCAAGCTGATTCCTCCCACACAGAGCTGATCTCCATGTCTTCGTGTCCATTTGTAGCTGGGTGTGTCCCTACCTGTATGTGTGTGCTGGAGAAGGCTTGAGGGCCTGGCACAGCTTGGACAGGGTGAGGAAAGCCAGGCTGGTGGAATGGGTGGAACCAGTGGGATCCCAGCACATCAGGTGGCATCCCTGACAGGGGGGGCCAACCCATCACACAGTAATCCTCTCTGTCAGAAATCCACTGTTCTTTCTACTTTCATATCCCCCATAGAAAATGCACAGCCAAACAGAAACCTACATATGGATTCAAAAACATACTGTCACTGTTCAATAATTTATGAACACATACAGTTCACATGTGGTCATATTTTAGAAACAGATGGGAATATTAAACAGATTAAGTGCAAGTCTACTCTACAGAATTAAGTCCACCTCAGGTTTATACTACAAAATTAAGTTGACCTAAGTAACATCAATTTACAGCTACCACAGTAATTAAATCGCTTTTGCATGTCCACACTGTGTTTTTTGTATTGGTAGTTCACGTCCTCACCAGGAGCGCTTGCACCGATTTAACTGTCGGCGTGGAGCATTGCAGGATGACTTCTGAAAGGCAGCAACAGTCAATGTAAGCAATACAGTGTCTACATATATTCTAAGGGACCATTCAATATAAAGCGGCCCATTAACACCTCTGCAGTCATAGGACAAAAAGGGGGGTTAGTGGGTTACAGACTGTTGTAATAAACCATAAATCCAGTGTCTTGGAACACTCTACTTTGAATGGGTTCCTTAGAAGTTCGTCTCATCTGATATCTCAATGGACCTACTCCCTTCTTTTGGTACATCTAAAATACATTTGATTATGATTCTGTCTACTTTCAATTGTTTTGGAATGCCTGCGGCACTGTGCTGATGTGTTAATAACAGAATAATATGTCAAACATTATACGTTTTAACACTTTGGAATTAATTATGTAATAAATTAGGGCTTGAACCTGCAAACCTTACTCATGTGCTCAACTTTTCTCATGTACTGATTCACATGGAACCCAGGGTACAACTATTGAGGTCATAGGGCCAGACAATAGGAGCTAGGTACCTAAACACCTTTAATAATCTTGCCCTTTAGCTTTATAATTTCCATAAAAACTATAAAATGTTATAACTTCTTCCATACCCTTTATAAAGAAAGTATCTCATGCTGCTTTAGGGCTACACTGTAGAACTCTTCTACACTTTAGTGAGCAATTACTCATGTGAATAATCCCATAAAACTGATAAAAATACTTTTTCGCACAACCTGTAATTAAACTCTGGAACTCAGCACCATAGAAAGTTGTTGAGACCAAGAATTTAACATCATTCAAAAAGGGATTGAATAATTATATGGATGTCAAGAATATCGAGAGTGGCCACAATTAATTATAAACAACAACTCTGGAAAGGATATTAAATCTCATGATTTAGGGTTTAGGTCAATCTTTAACTATTGGGATCAGGATAAATCAGGATAGGAGCAGATTATCCCACATCTGGCTACTTACTCTAAAACATCTGGTACCGATCACTATCAGAGAGAGGTTAACAACTAAATGGACCTTGGATCTAATCCATTATTGTACTATATTCCTATATAAAACTCCTTAGAGCTTAATGTTTAGCCTGAGTGTAACAGGAAAATTTATTTTGACTTACCCCAAAAATCTCACCATTCTGGAAAGAGGCTGGCAGATCCTTTACAGCAAGGTTCCCTCCCTGCTTGCAGCTTCCTGGTAGTAGAACCATACCTGCCAGCCAAGGATGGTAGAAGTATCTCTGAAAACCCTACCACTTCAAGATACTTCTACAGCTGCTACTATATTACTAGTTTCTCTACAAATATATTAACTAATTTCTGAACATAAGAATTTAAATGAAAACTTCCTACTTCTGCTCCAATGCGTGGCAGACAGGAATAGATTTGTGAATCACAAAGAAAGGAAAAGAAGGTACCATAAATATTTCAAGCAACACTTGTCCTAGGAGTGATAGATCAGTGGATTTTTCCACTAAACAAAAGGAATTTTTGAGGTAAGCCAAAGGGAAAAAAAAATCTTCACAGGGAAGGTCTACAGATTCCTTTCAGTGGGATTTCCAATAGCAGTACGTAGCCAGTGAAGGTAGCAAACCAAACAACTTTCCACAATTTGAGAAGCACCTTCAGATTACTGGGGTACCACAATGTGCAGAACCCTTCTACCAAAGGCACACATCTAATTTATAAAACTTAGGAGAGGTGTGGATGGATGGCCACCCTATCTCTCTCTTCATACAATACATATGGCCTTTCTGCCCTGGAGGTCACCAATTCACTCAAAACTATGGCAAAAAATTTTGAAGGAGGAAAATTTTTAGCCTTGTAATTTTCTGATATGCACCATTTTAACAATCCAGAAATTGACACCTTGGATGTGCATGTGCAAGGTATATTTTTTAATGTTCTTCTGACATCCAGGACATGCCAGGGTTTTTAGTGGGATGTTTCAGATTTAGGCAGAAGGCTGAAAGAGTTGTCTCTTGTTAAATAAACCTACTTTGTCTAGGAACCAGAATTCCAGTTTTCTCTGCCAGAGATGGCAATGGGACATTCATAGTTAAGGTTACGATTTTATCATGGTTATTTTTATTAAAAGTCACTGACAGGTCATGGGCAATAAACAAAAATTCACAAAAGCCCGCAACCTTTTGGTGCCTTTTACTAAGAACAACAGGGGGGAAGAGTGGGAGGCTGACTGCCGGAGGGACTGATGCCTGAGCCCCGGGGGGGTCGGGTGGGGGGAGTCCCGCCGCAACTGCAGGAGCCAAAGAGGTCACGCAGGTTCATTAAAGTCATGGAATCCGTGACCTCTGTGACTACACTGTATCCTTGCTCGGAGTCCTTGCAGTGATTTTCAGGCTATCCAGACAGGCATCTCACATAAAGGCTGCTGCCAACAAAATGCTTCTTAAGAGTGGTTCTCAGTCCAAAAGACAGGAATGTCCAAAAGGGAATCTGTCCATGCTAAAACAGTTCTTATGAACAACACGGAATCAGCAGATGCACACAATACTGCTGAAGAAGCTTCAAATGTCTCCTTGGTGAAAACTGAATTCTTCTGTCTCCCGGATCCTTAAGGAGGGAATCCCTACACACTGGAATCACCAGATCTTTAAACTAATGACAGAACTGCACCAACCCTTGCTAAAGAACTAGGTCAGACTTAGATTTATGTACGCTGTAGTACTCTCTCTAGCTAGACTCTTGAGATCGCTGGCTTTTGCTGGGTTTTCCCACCTTGTCCTAATTACATTCCTCTGCATGCAGCCTTTGAAAACATAAGGTGAAGATTGCAAAACTATGGGAAAACAACAACAAGTAACCTTGTTTCCCTGTCTGTCCCTCTCCTCCAGTATAGGTTTCCTTGTGGCCCATCTGGAGGGAGATAACGTGGTACTATCACTTTGTATAGAATGAATTCAAAGTATTCTACGCCTCAAGAAGCTTTCTTTGAAGGCTCAGGTCAGAGCCCCAAAGCACCTTTGCTTCCCCCAATCTTTTTTGGCTCTCTAAGCCTCTCCTGAATGTTTTGGCCAGATAATAGGATGACTATGGAGAAAGCCTCAGCAAAGTCTCACATGACTACATACTGCCTAGAGAAGTGATACTCAGACCAAGGACGTGTCTATATGTACAGCTGCACTGCTGCAGCACATCTGGTGAAGACGTTCTATGCCGATGGTAGAGAGTTCTCCCATCAGCATAACAAAACCACCTCTGCAAGCAGCAGAAGCTATGCAGTGGGAAAAGCTCTCCCATCAACAGCGCTGTGCACATGAGCGCTTAGTGTACCTTGTCACTCGGGGTGTGAACTCCCCCATCCCCCTCCACCCCCCGCAAGCAACATAGCCTATGTCGACATAGGCTGTAGTGTAGAAATAGCCTGAAGCTCATGAGCCAGAAGTGACTCTTTAATGCATCTCCTGCGGCTCTTTGCAGCAAATGATATTAAAAACACTGTGTGATTTAATTGTTAACTAATCTAAGTTAGTAACCAATCAGGATACTTTACCTATGTTATTAACCAATTGTAGTTGATAAACTAATAATACTCGGTCAGTCATTTTGCTGTGAAAATTATATATATTTTCATACTGTTTAAATATGAATATATAGTACTATTGTAAATGAAACAATGAATTCACACTACTCTGGCTCTTTTGGGTAATGCTGATTGCTAATTTTGCTCCTGAACCACTGAGATCTGAGTATCTCTGGCCTAGAGAATGGCCAAAACAACCAGATTAAGAATATGGAGTTTTAATTTTGAGTTTTAGTTATTCTGAGCAGGACCAATTATGGAACCTGCTTGTAGCTGCCGGAGACAAACTGGATGGATCTTCGAGGATGAACACTCTTCCCCTGCCTTGACTTACAGGTGTGGTTCCACTTCACCAAGCTGTAAAATCCATTCCCCCCCACCCCCAAAAGAGAGATCTGTAGATCTATCCTGAGAGTGAAAAGGGCACATTAAATTAAAAATAGATTTCTCAATAGGTTCCCCCTCCCACCCTTGGGACAAGGCAGACTGAAAATCTTCATTTTGACTCATAACATAAAGTAATTAAATTATATTATTTAGAAGAAATAAAGTGGATATATTCAGAAGTAATTATTCAGTAAACAGGAATATTCTTAAAAAGGGAAGAATGTTATAAGCTTCAAAAATGAGTGAAATCTTACCTTGCACATTTCTTTTAGAAGGTTGTCTAACTTTCTAAAACTAATTCCCGAGCCTGCCTAATGCAGTTCAAGTTAATAAGATTGTAACATAATCATATGACATCCTGTGTTTAATCAACATGGTATTATTCCTATGCATTACAAAACTAACTTATAAGAAAACAAAAGGAATGCACCATGCCCCAATTAAATGCCCAGGTTAATGGTATTTCTAAATATAAATACAAATACAACAGCATTTTCCTGATGGAAGTGAACATCTTTACTGCACTAACATTTACAATGGACTGAGTTTGTCCTGAAATTATATCATCTGTAAACATACAGGTGCCTTCCATTGACCTCAGTGGGACCAAGATTTCACATACATAGTTTAATCCTCATATGCTAGTGGTACCCACGAACAGGCCTTAAGAAACCTACTCACTTGGTCTCCCTGGGTGAGTAGCAATTTTATGTGAACATGAGCAAGGCAGCTGGGGCCAAGGAGTTACTGACTCCAAAAAGAAAGAACCTTTGAGTGTGACATCACACATTTTTCACCTTAGCACTCATCTAGCAGGTGGTCGGGCACATTTTTCAAGCTCTGCCTAAGACTACACAAAGAGAAATATATACAACTCTAGTTTATATTATTGCACATGATAAAGCTTCAGCAGTTCCATTATAGGTCACTATTTCCAAAGGTTTATAACTGTGCCATAAAAAATTTGTTCTGGATTGAGGCTTGGCAAGCAAGGCCTTTTTAAAGTCATGTTTCAACCTGATTTGTTGGCTGTTTTCAAACTCTGGAGATGGAGAGCCAGGAATTGTTTGCTTGATGGGTGGAAGCAGGCAGGAAAAAATGTGAGCAGTGTCTGTCCAAAAAAAAAAAAAAAGAAAAGAAATCAAACCACCACTCGAACACACAAGTAAGAAAATAGAGTACTTGTTTGGTGCCATGGTGATTTTTTAGGTGTAGTCAATATTCATATTGCTAAAATAATCACTGTATATTTTTGAAGTTTGTAATGAACATTTAAGAGTCACTTCACTATTTTTTTTTAATTCCATTCCAAGTACCTGGGCAAGGAGGCATTACAGGGAGCCTATTTTGGGAGGCAGACTGGAAGATGACATGGAAATACCTGGGGTTTGGGAAATGGAGAAGAATCATAGAAGGCTGCACAGAACACAGGGCAGAGGGATTCCAAAATGGTCAGATAATTATCACTAATGATAAGGATCTTTGAAGGAGTAACCTAAGTATCAACACCATTAAAAATAAAGGAGTATAGTGTGTAGAATAGGAACTTTTATGTGTCTTCACCAGAAAAAGCAGAGTATATGTTGGTTAGAAGTAAGTGAACACCAAAACGTGCCATTTTTTAAGCTTCTATTAATGACAGGGCTACCTTAACCATAACCAGAAAAATGCACTGAACTTGTACTACAGTAGGGTAAACTATGTGTCTACGGGAAAGGATACATTATTACAAATCCTCTATTATTGCCCAATGGCTAATCGCAAAGAATGTTTCGGATACTTATTTATGCTATTTGAAAGTGGCAGAAGCGGATGAAAATAAAAACTATATTGATCACCAGTTCTCTTTGGTAGAAAACTGCTCCAATAATCTGTCAAGCAGACATTCAGTTTGGTAACTCCAATTCTAGGGAGGAGCAATGTTTCATTCAGAACATATGTAATATATTCAAGGGGCAAAGAAATCGAGTAAAGCTCCTACTTGCTATTTGGGGTCACCAGGTACCTCTGCTGCCTTCAGAACATAAAGTTCTTTGTTCATGGCTCAGCTCTAGATTTGTGATGTCTCATGTAAAGCTAGACATCAGATAAGCAACTAGATGAGAACAGCTGACTGACATATCCCTGTCAAAGACTTGCCACTGGTTAACCAGTGACTCCAGTGATGGCAATTGACTCCTCTTTGGAGGAATATATAGGTAAACTGAAGAATCCCTTCCCCGCCAAAAATCATCATGTGAAAAATTGTTGGAGCTTCTGCAAATAGAGAGAAATAAGAAATGTTAATCTGGATGGAATTGGTGAGACAAAAAGTCTTAACAAAAACTACATTTTAGAAGGAGGGAAATAGAAAAAGAGCAAAAGAATCTAAGCTGCAGGAAGGAATAATTCTGAAGGGTAAGACGCACAGAAGGGAGAGTTTACAGTGAGACTGGGCTGAAGGAGGAAATAAGAGGATTGCTGGGAAGGAGGGAGTTATTGTTACATATGCCAATTACTTTTAAGAAACTGTCAATGTGGCAGGCAGAGCTGGATGCAGAAGATGATATCTCAGAAGAGAGTTTAATGACAGCATCAAAAGTACAAAAGAGACAATCACGGAAAAAGAATACAGATGAACATAGGAACCACTATACTGAATCACGCTGGTAGTGTTAATCAGTGCAGCACAGAGTTATCATGAAGTTTAGGTGTTTGTTTTTTTTTTAAATCGAGACACACACCACATTTTGAGAACCTCTGCTTTAGGTCATTCATATTACAATGGACAATTGAGAGAGATGCTTGTGAGTTCCCACAGCAAAACCCTCTGACGGTGAAATACAAACACACATATACTGGCATAGGGATTAAAGGAAGGAACTGGGAGTTAGGAGATCTAGAACACAATGTCTAAAGGACTGATTCTCAATTTATACTAAGGCCCCTTTCCAGTGCTCTCAGCACTGAGTAAAGTCTGCTTTACACTGCCAGAGTGGTACAAAGGGGACTATAGATGAATGACAAAATAAAGCATTAAGAACATAAGAATGGCTCTACTGGGTCAGACCAAAAGTCCATCTAGCCCAGTACTCTGTCTTCCGACAGTGGCCAGTGCCAGGTATCCCAGAAGGAATGAACAAAACAGGTAATCATCAAGTGATCCATCCCCTGTCGCTCATTCCCAGCTTCTGGCAAACAGAAGCTAGGGACACCATCCCTGCCCATCCTGGCTAATAGCCATTGATGGACCTATCCTCCATGAACTTATCTAGTTCTTTTTTGAACCCTGTTATGGCCTTCACCATATCCTCTGGCAAGGAGTTCCACAGATTGACTGCACGTTGTCTAAAGAAATACTTCCTTTTATTTGTTTTAAACCTATTAATTTCATTTGGTGACCCCTAGTTCTTGTGTTATTAGAAGTAGTAAACAACAGTTCCTTATCTACTTTCTCTACACCATGATTGTATAGACCTCAATCATATCTCCCCTTAGCTGTCTCTTTTCCAAGCTGAAAAGTCCCAGTCTTATTAATCTCTCCTCATACGGGAGCCATTTCATATGCCTAATCATTTGTATTGCCCTTTTCTGAACCTTTTCCAATATATCTTTTTTGAGATGGGGCAACCACACCTGCACACAGTATTCAAGATGTGGGCATGCCATGGATTTATATAGAGGCAACATGATATTTTCTGTCCTATTATCTATCCCTTTCTTAATTACTCCCAGCATTCTGTTCACTTTTTTGACTGCCGCTGCACATTGAGTGGATGTTTTCAGGGAAGATCCCCAAGATCTCTTTCTTGAGTGGTAACAGCTAATTTAGACCCCATCATTTTATATGTATAGTTGGGATCATGCTTTCCAATGTGCATTACTTTGCATTTATCAACATTAAATTTCATCTGTCATTTTGTTGCTCAGTCACCCAGTTTTGAGAGATCCTTTTGTAGCTCTTCGCAGTTTGCCTGGGTCTTAATTATCTTTAGTAATTTTGTATCATCTGCAAATTTTGCCACCTCACTGTTTACCCCTTTTTCCAGATCATTTATGAATATATTGAATAGGACTGGTCCCAGAACAGACCCCTGGGGGACACCACTATTCACCTCTCTCCATTCTGAACACTGACCATTTATACCCTACCCTTTGTTTCCTATCTTTTAACCAGTTACCAATCCATGAGAGCACCGTCCCTCTTATCCCGTGGCAGCTTACTTTGCGCAAGAGCCTTTGGTGAGGGACCTTGTCAAAGGCTTTCTGAAAATCTAAGTATACTATATCCACTGGATCCCCTTGGTCCACATGCTTGTTGACCCCCTCAAATAATTCTAGTAGATTGATGAGGCATGATTTCCCTTTACTAAAACCATGTTGACTCTTCCTCAACAAATTATGTTCATCTATGTCTGACAATATTGTTCTTTATTATAATTTCAACCAATTTGCCTGGTACTGAAGTCAGGCTTACAGGCCTGTAATTGCCAGGATCACCTCTGGAGCCCTTTTTAAAAATTGATATCACATTAGCTATCCTCCAGTCAACTGGGACAGAAACTGATTTAAATGATAGGTTACAGACTACAGTTAGTAGTTCTGCAATTTCACATGTGAGTTCCTTCAGAACTCTTGGGTGAATACCATCTGGTCCTGGTGACTTATTGCTGTTTAAATGTTCCAAAGGTTCACCAGTGGTCTTAAAACACAAGAATTAAAAAGGGTGATTCAAAAGGATAAAATTGAAACTGCACCGTAAAGAAAACTACGCTATTCAAATTTCTAAGAATGTTCATTTAAGATGCAATTTGTTTGGAACATAAAGCAACGTGTTACTCAATGGGAAAGATACAGAGCAAAGAATAGAAACTATACAGCCACTGGCATTTAAAAGAATTTAAGATCATGACGTATGCACAAAGTGAGCATTGTTTATACTGCTCTGGGGGTTGTACAAAGAGGTCTTTTTTAATAAGATTGAGCCATATTTTCCATACCAACACAAAATAATTATATTTCCAGAATTGAGCTGGAAAAAGAACAATCTTCTCCACATATTTCCTTTGATACTGAATACATTTGTTAAAAAAGCCATCTCCTCTGCAAACTATTAGTAAATTTTAAAAACTAGCACAGCAAGTGCTTTATCATAGCATGAGTTTGACTTCTAGCTAAAAATATTCATGCAGGGTTCCTTATGCCAGTGAAAGAAAACAGATCAAACTCCTCCCATTTTGCTGAACAGCTGACATGTATTTTAACTCCCTGGCAACATTTCCCAGTTATATCAGGATTCTGTCCTTCATCTCAAAGAGCCCTTCTATTCCTTACAATGAGAAAACACAGTATAAACTGTAGTATGTTTTTATATAAACATCTACATACACACATTGGGTTTCACTTGCTAGAAAATTACATCAATTTTTATCCAGTTAAGTAACTTTCAGTTCTATAATACCTCATTATGTATTAGCCATGTAATTCCCCTTCCCATACAAATTTTTTTTAAAGAAAAAAACCTACATTTTCATCTATATAAGAAAGGATTAGCCCATAATAATCCAACTTTTACTACAGAATATTTTAGATCTATTTAAATCTCATTGAGCTGCAGGAATTTACTAGTCTACCTTCTGTACAGAGGGTTAAATTTCAAACTGCAGGACTACACTACAGGTGGGGATTCAACTTAAATTATCACAGCTTTTGAATATCCAGGGGACAGCTCAAAGCAATGTGTTCTTTAACACTTCACTGTTGCCTGCTGTACAGCCAGAGAATTTCCTCTTCATTGTACTAACACAAGATGTGATTGTAGAACTCTACAGGGATCCCAGAGTCAACATCTAGGTTCCTCTTCATCTACTAATGCCTTGATGTCAACTTGCAGATACCCGCTGAGTTCTACAATAGTATATAGTCAGCAACACTTACAGTGAAGAGGAATTCCTGCATTCAGACAGCAGGCAGCAATGTGAACATAAATCAGAATTCCAGGTCTGCAGTTAGAGAAGGTAGTAAAAGTTGGGGGGGGGGGAATTATAATGGAGTGAAAAGTGTGCAATTAAATCTACTTTTACTTATAGGTACTTATAAAACAGATTCATAGATTCTAAGGCCAGAAGGGACCATTGTGATCATCTAGTCTGACACAGGCCAGAGAACTTCCCCAAAATAATTCCTAGAGCATCTTTAGAAAATCTTCCAACCTTGATTTTAAAAAGATCAGTGATGGAAAATTCACCATTGTTCCAATGGTTAATACTCTCACCATTAAAAATTTACACCTTGTTTCCAGTCTGAATTTGTCTAACTCCAACTTCCAGCCACTGGATTGTGTTATACCTTTCTCTGCTAGATTGAAGATCTCATTACTAAATATCTGTTCCTCATGTAGGTACTTATAGATTAATCAAGTCACCCCTTAACCTTCTCTTTGTTAAGCTAAATAAGATCAAGGAAGCCAATCACTAAAAGACATTTTTCTAATTCTTTAATCATTCTCAAAGCTCTTCTCTGAATCCTCTCCAATTTACCAACATCCTTCTTGAATTGTGGGCACCAGAACGGGACAGTATTCCAGCAGCAGTTGCACCAGTGCCAAACACAGAGGTAAAATAACCTCTCTACTCCTTCTCAAGATTCTACAGTTTATGTATCCCAAGATCACATGAGCTCTTTTGGTCAGAGCATCAAAACCACGAGCTCCTGTTCAACTGATTATCCACCACAACCTCCAGTCTTTGTCAGTCACGGCTTCCCAGGATACAGCCCCTCACCCAGTAAGTATGGCTTACATTCTTTGTTCCCAGATGTATACATTTACATTTAGATGTATTAAAAATACAGATTGTTTTCACCCTGTTTATCAAGTGGTTCTTCTTCCTTTCATTTAAGCTTCACTCATTGAACAGTTATGTTGATTCTTTATACAATAATCAGTTAGTTTAGATGAACAAGCCTTCTCTTATTTCCCACCCCCCACCCTGTCCATCCCTCCCAGACCATCTCCGTCTTTACATCCTGAATAATCAGGGGCCTGCTGTCTCATTGATTTGTATATGTAATTTCCATTATAATAATGGCAGCTTACACACACACACACACACCCCACACACACACACACACACCAAGGAAGAACAATTAGCCCCAACTAACAGTGAATTTAGAAACTTTCCTCTTCACACTTTCATGTAAACCAGCAGCAGTATTGGATTTCATGGAGGGAAGATTTCTCTCTAGCTTATGACAGGTTTCAGAGTAACAGCCATGTTAGTCTGTATCCACAAAAAGAAAAGGAGCTTATACTCAAATAAATTTGTTAGTCTTTAAGGTGCCAAAAGTACTCCTTTTCTCTAGCTTATGAAATTCACATCCCTCTTTAAATATTGCTAAAGTTGATCTGATAGAATTTACTTTTATTTCCAGCTCAAAAAATACTTCATTCATTTGCTCTTCAGATGACAGATACAGTATCTTCTAAGCCTATTCCAGAGCAAACTGAAATCCCTGGGTTCTGCTACAAGAGGTTTCTCCTTTTCTCTCCTTCCAACTGACACTCCTTTGCAAGTTACTCAGCATGAACACTGATTTCTAAGTGTCTCCCAGTTGAACTGCTGTCTTTGCATATAGACAAAAGCATCCTTTGATAATACACAGTTGGGATGATAATTCAGTTATTCATTTCCTACATAACAGACTGCTAATAAAAATAATTATTTATTGTTTAAAAAAAACCCTCTCCACTTTTGAATGGCTTTTCCCTTCAATATATCTTTGACATACTATTCATCAACTTCTTACTTTCATATTGGCCCTTATTTTTCCTTTTGATAGGATACCATCCATCCTGGACAAAGACTTGAAATGGCCCTGCCTACTTTTCTTTATTTACACATTATCCTCCGACACATTTTGTTACCCTACTATCCACATTCCCTAATCCCCTAAAGTTTCCTTGATCTTGTTCCCACAGCAACACTCTCTGATAGTGAAGGGCTATAACATTACCACTGAAGACTTTACAAACACACAGTGATTTCTGACCTGACAAGTTTTACTGGGAGTCAAACCAACTCTCACATGGAGCAGTTAAGAGCAACATACGATTGTGTCAGACAACTGTTTGATGCTGTTTCACTTTAAACAGATCTGATATAAATCACCGTATATGGCAGCTATCTAAAAAGTGCTGGTTATAATCAGCTCAACTGCCTGTATGGCAGGTAAACATTGAACATTTAATAGTAAAATAACATGGCTCTTTATAAGATCTAGATAGAAAACAGTCAATTTTATCAGTTACATATATGCGGGGGGGAGGGGAGGGGACTTTCATAGTAAAGTTGTTACTGTTGTTTGATTTTTCTCCTTTTTTTGTTGCATTGTTTTCTAAACATATTTTCTGTGCTCCTTACAGTTGCATACATTTTTATCTTATCTAAGACTAGACTGCTGATTAGGACCCCAGTGGACCTGTGTTTATCAATCATACTCCCAGGTGGACATTTGTTAAGAATTCATTCATGCATTTCACGACTGGCAGCATCCGCCCAGGAGAGGACAAAAAATGGAATTGTAGAGGTGATCCAACTCTGGATTTAGGTGAATTGAAGGCATGTGCTTTCTCACAACTAATTCTAGCTAGGGCTACTAATTAGTATCATAAGCACAACGGTCTTACTCTCGTTCACCCATAAAAATATTAAACAGAGACTGCTTAAAGGTCATAAAAGCTAGTCTATTTTAAAAAAAAACCAAAAAACATAACCTACCAGCAATTTTCTCATGATATAACCCCTAGTTGTCAAAGAGGCAGGAAAATGCAGAATGTATTTTAAAATGTGCTTAAAAGAACCTGGATTACTCCTCATTTTATTTATTTATACCAGTACAGATTCTCTAACCTGATCAAGACCAGTGATGAGCTGCCAAAATCTTAACGGGTTCCCTCCTCACCCCACGAGGGGGTCGTTGCCCACCCCCGCCCCCCGGGACTCCTGCCCCATCCAACCCCCCCGCATTCCTTGATGCCCCCTCACCCCCAGGACCCCTGCCCTGTCCCCTGACTGCCCCCAGAACCGGGCAGGAGTGGCTCGTGGGCCACCATAGTGGGTGCCCACCCCACCCCTAAGAAATAGAGGCACCTGCCGGGGGGGTGAGGTGGGGAGTCCCGGAGGTGCTTACCTGGGGCAGCTCCCAGGAAGCATCCGGCAGGTCCCTCTGGCTCCTAGGGGCGGGGGAGCATAGCTGGGAGGGAGCAGGAGGAGTGGCTGCTCCCCCACTGATCATATCAAAAGTGGCGCCTTAGGCACCAACTCCCTGGGTGTTCCGGGGCTGGAGCACCCCCCGGGGAAAATTTGGTGGCTGCAGAGCACCCACCGGCAGCTCCCCGCGCTGTGCCCGGCCCCAGCTCACCTCACCTCCGCTCCGCCCCCGCCCCCTCCCGCTTCGCGCGAATCAGCTGTTCGGCGGGAAGCCAGGGAGCACAGAGCGGCTTCCTGCTCGGGCCGAGGGTGGCTGAGGTGAGCGGGGGCAGGGAGTGGTTGGATGGCCCTCCTCGGCCCCCCTCCCCGGGCCTGAGTGGGAAGCCGTGGCCTGCGTCTCAGCCTGCCCCAGCTTCCCACGTGAATTCTGATTCTGATTCACGGGAAGCCTGGGGGGGCAGAGAAGCAGGGCTGGGCGGCGCGTTCAGGGGAGGATACGGAGGCAGAGTGGAGGTGAACTGGAGCCGGGGGTGGGGCGGGGAGCTGCCGGTGGGTGCTCTGCACCCACCAAATTTTCCCCTTGGGTGCTCCAGAGCTGGAGCACCCATGGAGTCGGCACCTAAGGCACCACTCTTGGCCGGTTAAATTTAGAAGCCCTTTTAGAACCGGTTGTCCCTCGCGGAACAACCGGTTCTAAAAGGGCTTCTAAATTTAACAACTGGTTCTAGCTAACCGGTGCGAACCGGCTCCAGCTCACCACTGATCAAGACCATATAATAGCATTAAGACACATTGCCTAGGCCCTAGGGAGCACCAGGTATTTCCTCCAATCAGCTCAGCTCCACGCACAAACTTTTTTGTTTGGTTGCCTTGAAGTCTTTTTGAATACATTTCTGCTTTTACCTCCTTTATCTTCCTCCATCTCATCACCACAGAATAATGTATTGAGATTTGTAATGACAAAAAAATAGTGAACTCCCCCCTATTATTTTGATGTACTTTAACTAATGAAAAACTGTGAGCAGCAGCAGAGATGCTGAAGCAGTCTCCAGATTCAATAAGACAACTGCAAAAAACACATACTTGGAAAATGGTTTTCAAACCCATAATGGCTATGTCATAAATATAAAGGGAAGGGTAACTACTTTTCTGTATACAGAACTATAAAATCCCTCCTGGCCAGAGGCAAAACCCTTTCATCTGTAAAGGGTTAAGAAGCTAGGATAACCTTGCTGGCACCTGACCAAAATGACCAATGAGGAGACAAGATACTTTCAAAGCTGGAGGGTGGTTGGGGAGGGGGGGAGACAAAAGCTCTGTCTGTCTGTGTGTGTGATGCTTTTGCCGGGAACAGAAAAGGAAGGGAGTCTTAGAACGTAGTAAGTAATCTAGCTAGATATGCATTAGATTTCTGTTTTGTTTAAATGGCTGTTAAAATAACTGTGCTGAATGGGATGTATATTCCTGTTTTTGTGTCTTTTTGTAACTTAAGGTTTTGCCTAGAGGGAATCTCTATGTTTTGAATCTCATTATCCTGTAAGGTATTCACCATCCTGATTACAGAGGTGATTCTTTTACTTTTTCTTTAATTAAAATTCTTCTTCTAAGAACCTGATTGCTTTTTCATTGTTCTTAAGATCCAAGGGTTTGGGTCTGTGTTCACCTATGCAAATTGGTGAGGATTTTTATCAAGCCTTCCCCAGGAAAGGGGGTGTAGGGCTTGGGGGGGATATTTTGGGGGGAAGACGTCTCCAAGTGGGCTCTTTCCCTGTTCTTTGTTTAACACGCTTGGTGGTGGCAGCATAAGGTCCAAGGACAAAAGGTAAAAGTTTGTAACTTGAGGAAGTTTTAACCTAAACTGGTAAGAATAAGCTTAGGGGGTCTTTCATGCAGGTCCCCACATCTGTACCCTAGAGTTCAGAGTGGGGAAGGAAACTTGAAAGGCTAGATGCTGAACATTATTTTAAAATGGAAGTTTAAATACTGTAGAAATTGATGGCTCAGCTCCCTCCCCTCTCTCTTTTGCCAAGCTCTTTCTACCCCTCCAGTGAAGAGAATTTTCCCCAGCATTTGCATAAGTCTGCTTTTTGCTGTGCGACATTTTTAGTGTTTTTGTTTGGAAAGCGAATGTGCCTGTATTCTGTCAGAAACCATTTTATCTTTAATTTAAAATTATGTAATAAATAGAACTTTTGATAGTACAAATTAATCCTATTTTGATCTTCCAAAGAAAAATAATCAGGTTAGCTATATACCTGTTTGCAAAATTGCCTCTAGAATTTACCAACATAAGCACAAAATCTACTTGTCTGTCTTCCACCATGACAGATCATAAGGATGTACCAGCTAATGATATTTTATTCACATCACTACAAAATGTCAAACTCACTCGAGTATTGGTATAATGCATACTGCAGCTCACAAGGGTCAAGAATATTTTTTCCTGAAGCTATAAATCTCGACATTCTTACCTACTCTGAATTCAACCCCAGCCGAAGAGAAACTGGTCAAATTTACCCCCTTTTTTCCCCAAAGATACCAGAAAAAAGTAGTTTCTATCAAATGATTGATTTTTCCCCTCAATAGGTACAAGAATGCATGCAAACATTTAACCTTTGGGAAATAATCATGAGAAACTTCTCCCAAAGCCCATCACAGCGTAACAGATGGTAAAAATTCCAAAGAACAAAGTCATGTAAATACATCACTGAAGACCATTACACCAATGCTAAATCATATATAAGTTTCCAGCCAAAAAAAAAAAAAATACCTTTATCAATTTTCTAGAATTAAGGGTTTCAAAAGGTATCAGATTTCAAATTTAGCACAAATTAATTTTCTAAACTCGAACATTTATCAATAAGTGTGCCCAGCGATTTCTTTAGAGGCTGTTTAAAATGCATTTCATCACCAACAACTGATTGCTAACTAACCGGGATTAGCAGCATTGTCTCTAAGTCCACCTGACTGTATGAGTAAGACAAAAACATAAGGCTGTTACTTTATTATTTGGTAATTTAATCAAAGGAAATCACTATTCCAAATCCTGTCCTTTCTAGATTACACAATCTTTCCAACAACTTCATTCAGATGGAGGATTAGGAATCGTTTTGGTGTACAAAAGCATTTCACTGGATCCTCCTTTTCAGAAGTTAACTTTTTAACCCTTTTATTTCTTAAACCATTATCAAATCAAAGTTTGGTGGCTAGCAACCAGCACAATTATGGACCAACATGAATAGCAACAGATGGGACAAGAAGCACACACAGACGTCTAAGTTATTAAATTAGTTTAATACAACATGCTTGAAAAATTGAAAGTATTTGAAAAATAATTTTAAAAAGGGGCACCAGTCATTTGAACCCATGTACAGGAGGGCATAATTATTGTATAAAGCATCTTAGCTTTTATATTCTGCTTCCTCTACTTACACAGAACTCTCAGAATCATTGGAGAACCGGGCATATGAGAGAAGAACAACAGAATTAAAATCCACCATTTTGATGCAATTAATAAAACAGCTATTTTTTTCCAACTCTATGTGAAACAAAGGAGAAGGAAAATAAAGTTTTCAAACATAAAAAGGGACAACTGATAGTCCCGATTCTAAAAGGGATATTTTAGACAACAGAAAGCACATAAAACACTGATGAGTCTCATGGTGCATTTTTTGTTATAAAAGTTAAATATATACAACAATTCTAAAATTTAAATAAAAATACTTCTACCAACCAGAATTTATATTTCTATGATATAAGCATGGATTTACACTTTTTATCTAAGACCTGATTCTGCAGTCCTTATTTCAGAAAATTACCGGTTAAGTTGGACCAGTGTGCTGTTTTAGTAGCTGGACAGTCAGAAAAAACTACATTAAAGAATAACTGTACAAACAGACATTTCTTTGAAACTCAATATTTTGGTCAGCAAACTCAGACCACCTTCAGGAAATAATTAAAACTGCTAATAGATGGACCCAGTTGAAATGAGCTAGGAAGAAACAATGACAACATTAATTTTCAAAGCAACAGTTATTTCAGAGTTGTTAAGTTGCCTGTAAATATGCCTGCAGTGCTAAACAGAGTAAGTTTTATTAGCTGCACTTCTTTAAAAAATGAAATGCACTTGCTGACAGATATTTTAAGAGGTATTAAAGAAACAGGCTATTCTACTGATTTACAGCAAAAATATAGGAACCAGAATTCAAGTCATAATTCACCAAAAGTAATATATGACATGCTTCAGGCCTAAGGAAATTGTAAGAACAACTGAAATGGCATCATCTAGCAATTCAAACTTTTTAAAAAATGAAATAAGTATAAACAAGGAACTTAAAAGATTTCAGAAGTACAGTTATAATGCACTATTTGCATGTTCTCACATTACTATTACGTGCTTGCCCTTTTGCTGGAGCAACGAAAACTTGATTTGCATGCCCGAAGTCTTGTAAACACAAGAAATAACCCTCTCTTGTTCTACCTCTATTAACTGTTTATCCCTCTTTTAAATATCAGTTCTTAATGACTTATTAATAATAAGTATAGGCTTGCTACAAGGCCATAATTTTATAAATACCTGTTCCCAAGAGATTCATAAATGAGGTGGATATATGGGACTTGAAACAGATCTATCCAGAAATCCAAATTTTATTTTCTTCTTCTGCTAATCTAATAATCTTAAATCAAATAATTGTATTCCCATTTATAGTCTCACATTCCAGAAAGTGTTTATGTCAATACATAAGTGTGTTCATTTATAAAAACTGGAAAGTAAATTGTATTACTTTGGAATATATGGCCTGATTATCAACGGTGCTGAACACCTGCAGTCCCTAACTAAGAGAATGAGTCTTACAGGCATTCAGGCCAATGATCCTCCCCTTTTTGCCATTTTGTATATCTGATTCCTCTTAGCTCCCTAATTCCCCAAAACAGAGCAAGAGTAATTTTGTTTATGACAGCACTTACTGTATTTTCTTCCTCAATGATCAATCTCTCATCTATTTATATTCCAGATTTTGTTTCTATTAATTTTACAAAAAGTATACACTACTTCCATCTACATATTAAAGCATTACTATGCTGGCCACTCAAATTTTAAAGAAAAAAACATGAACTATCATGGATTTAACCATACAGATAAGAAAGGAAGATAAGCAAAAAAGACAGAATGACCACAATGTTAGCGCATTAGAAATGACACAGAACTGAAAATGCCTACAACTAAAATAACTGATCTGCACCAATGGTATTTCATATCAGCACTGTCAAGTAAAAGAAAATAAAAAGTAAAATTTTCTTATCTGTGACACTAAAAGGATTTTAGATTGTTAAAACAGACAGACAATTTTAAAAACTGGTTTTCATTTTTTCATACTGAAGCTGTCTGTCCACTTTTTGCATTTCACATTGGACAATTACCAAAGACCTGAACAATTAGCTTCACTTTTCCCAATATTCAGTTAATTTCCTGGCCCTCATACATTAGCACATTGCTGCAATGCTTCAGCTGCAGTGTCCTGAGGAATTTTTCTTCTATGTAATTAAACATTTGTTAGATAGCACTGTAACTAGAGTTTTGGGGTCCTGAGAATTTTCTAGTCCTATCACCAACCATTACATGGGCAAGGATATGAATAAGCAGGTACTGACTTGCTTCTGAAGAAATTCCTTTCATAACATTCTAAGAGAAAATTACAGCTACACCCATTAAATAATCCCAATATGAATTCCAAGTAGCTTGTTTTTCTTAACACGGAAGCAAGAGTGTGTGTCTTTGTATTATCTAGCCATTTGAGTAAAATATTATTTACCTCAACGACAGAACAACTTGCCTCATGAGGAGAGAAAACAAGCATATGAAAGTTCTCCGATTCTTTTGGTTCAAGGTTCATAGTTTTGGTTCCTATTCTTGACAAGGTGAATGCTTGTGTTCATCTCCAACTAATCTCATCGTCAAACTGTTGGGGTTTTTGTTTGTTTTGCAAAACTAACTTTTCCCCCCCCATTTTGTTTCCACAAATGCGAAATACAATCAACATGTGTGTTTACGTGATACTTCATCATATGAACTCTACTTCAGGTGACACCGTAAGAGCACTGGATAAAGAGAGAGAGTGAAGAAAGTTATAGCTGAAGGACCCAATCACTTAGTATCTGCCAGCCAACCAGCGTTGTCTGAAGTATTGCTTTAGTCTTTTTCAAGTCTGTTTCCCTTTCAAGATGGTTCGCGTTTAGAAACAAGCATTTACTGCGTTTGATTCCGGCAGTCAGGTTAGTCACAATTGCAGCCCCTTTCAGAGACCCAGAGAGCTGCCTCGTGCCGAGGCGCAGCCATAATCGTCCCCAGGTATTACCTTTCAAAAGCTACAGTTCCACAACGGCCCTTTGTTGCTGAGGGGGTGGATGTGCCCTGCTCAAGGTGCTGCGGGCACCTACTCCGCCCTCCCCCTTCCCGTCAGCAGAACTTCCACTTTCCAATCCGCGCAGACCCGGTAACCTCGCCCAGGGGAAAGAGGCGAGCAGCTGCCTGCAGCTCGGCAACGGCCAGTGAAAGCCCACGCGAGCCAGCAGCAGAGGACGGCGGTGCCTGCGCACACGAGACGCGGGGTTGGGGCCCTCACACTTGCCATGAGTTGCTGTGCTTACCCGCAGGGAGGCAGGGCTGCTGCTGCCCGCCAGACGCGGGCGCCCGTTCCCTGGGCTGGGCGCGCAGCGCTTGGCCCCCCGGGGCAGCTGACTGGGCTCCATTCCGGCCGGGCCGCGGCGGGACTCCACGCTGGCCGGGAGGCGCGCCCGGCACAGCTCCTCGGCTGCCCTCCTCCCCCGTCACCTGTTTGCAAGGGGCTCCGGGAGACGTCGCGGCTCCGCAGCCCAGCGCCAGCCGCACCCCGGGGCGCGAGTATCCCCCCCTCCGCCCCCAGGGCAGCCATGGGGAGCGTTACAAACCACACCTTGGAAAACTCGACAGGCGGAGCCGTCCCCTGCTGCTGCTGCCGCCGCGGGCCGCTCTTCCCCTGCCGCTCCGGCTCGGGCTGAACAGCGGCTTCCCTCCCAGCCGCTCGCAGGGTTCCCTGCTCCCGGCACAGCCCCACTCCGCCCCGGCCAGCGCAGCCTCTCGCTCCTCTCCCCGCCGCGGGGAGGCGGGGCAGGGCCGGCCTTCCTTCGCGCTGGAATTTTCCTCTTTCCCCGGCTGCTCCGGGCTCCACTTCCCCCAACCCACCACTAGGGCATGCGGAAGGCCGGGCGGAGAGCCCTACAGGTGGGGAGAGACGGGGACTGAGAGCCCAGGCCGCTCGAGAGGCGGGGCACAGACAGCGAAAGGTCCGGCTGCCACCACCTGCCCGCCTTATCCTGGTCGGGGGGAGGGTGCAGTTCCCCGAGTGGGAGCCCCGCGAGGCTGCTTTGGCGTGGGGGAGATAGGCGAGGGCCGCCTCTCATCAGCCCCTTCTTCCTTCCGCACCAGCGATCAGACCTCGTCTCTGTTAAAGATACACGTCCCTGCCTGCTCTGCGCAAGCCCTAGGACTGAAGGGGGCAAGTCTGCGGCGTTCTCTCTCCTCTGGTCCCTTTGATCCTGTCTGGCTGCGCAAAACGAAAATTAGAGGGCAGGCAAAATTGAAACTGATTAGTCTGAAAGCACCCGGTGCCCTGTTGTTGCCGTGCAAATATACAACCGAGGGCAGGTTTTGCTTGTTCTTATGGCCTAGCATAATATTGCAATGTTTGGGTTGCCAAAACTCAGATGATAAATTAAAACAAAAAAAATTCCCTTAACTAAAAAGTTATTTCCTTGAATAAAATCTAAATGGGGCCTCGTGGAGATGTTGTCAATTTAATCACATTTGTCTCTTCCCCACCTTCATTGTTATAAGTAACAACTATTGTTCTACAACAGATTAGGGGAAAATGTTTTCATTTTGTTTGCATCCTGCGTATGATAGCACTTTAATCTTGTTTATGTGAAAGAATTGCTCCGTTACAACCTGCGTTGTGTGACTGAACTTGTCCAACAGTGCAGTGTCTGCTCTGGCACTGTATTGTGAGTATCTAACCCACAGTCAGGGCCGTCCCATCCATAGGACGGGCGAAGGCAACCCATAAGGATATGGGTGGCCTGGAGGGTTAGTGGGGGGTCTGGCGCTGGCAGCAGCGAGCGACCCTGCCCTGCTGGCTCCCAGCATCACTCACGGGAGGGGGCAGAATCCAGAAAGGGGCAGGGGCTTGGGGGAGATGGTGCAGCAGGGGCACGGAGGGGGTTTGGGGGAAGGGGTATAGTGGGGGCAGGGATTTTGTCCCCAGGGTTGGTGTGAAGGCTGAAAAGGCTTGTCAGGCCACTTAGCCACCATAAAATTCTCCACTCTCTGTCTCTGAAACAGTGCCAGAGTGATGCTGGTGGGGCCAGATTTCCACATTCACTGCCAGGATATCCTGATATGTTACCAATACAAAATAAGCTAATGCACTAGCCAGGTGATTCTTGGGTGGGGCCATCAAGTAGGCCGTCCTATTGAAAGTTTCACACATTAGTGAAGTGCAGCCACCTCTAAGGTGTAAAATAGTAACAGCTTAGAACTGAACATGAAGAATATCATACACAATTGATAATTCAGAGGGTGTTTAGATAGGCAGAATAATCACCACAATTAAAATATGGCAAAGTGATGTAAAAACCCCTGCTCTGAAGCAAATTTCATTGGCTCTTTAGTTACAGTAAGTCACAGGACATCATCCATTGGCCAGAAACTAAATTGTGTCTCATTTAAAAGATACTGCACACTGCCCATCCCTAGCATCATTCTAGAGCTTTGGTTCAGTACCAGTTTTTAAAAAAGAGTTCCATGTACTGAATCACTTACTTGTGCCAATGATAGAAACTCAGTAATGACAGGGAGAAACACAGCTATTAGCATAAACTTTCAACACCAACATTGTGTGGAAAAAACATAAGGAAACGAGTATCAACAGTGACACACCCAAGTAGATTGAACCCTGAGAGGGAGCTCCCAGCTGCCCAGCCAAGGAAGAAAGGGTTCACTGGGGAACCCAAGCCAGAGAGAGGAGCAGAAGCTGTGCTTCCATTCTCACACTCCAAATTCCCTTCACTTTAACCCCTGGTTGTTAATCAAATGCAGCATACCACAGGCTGAATGCCTGCAGGCCATTCTTCAAGCAAAGCTTTATTAATATTATATAAAAAGTAGTTGTTTGAGACAGTTTAGATTTTATTTAACTTATGTATCTCGTTCTTTAGTGAGGTTCAAAGTGCTGTGCTGACTTCAAAATGCTGCTCATGTAAAAAGCTACGTGAGAGTACCTGCCTTGCATAATGGACAGAAGTCTACTATGAAATAACAGCCAGGGGAATACTAGATAAGTGGTCTGTTAACTCTATCTGTGTCCCTGAAAGTGAATCCTTTTCTGTTACTGTAAAGCAACAAGTTTAAGATAAGTCAAAGTCACTTTCTCAAACAGGTTTGGGAAGCTATTGTTTAGTAAGTGTTTAGTAAGTAGTTTAGTTCAGATCATTAGTTGTATAGCTGACATAAATTAATGACAGGTTTCAGAGTAGCAGCCATGTTAGCCTGTATTCGCAAAAAGAACAGGAGTACTTGTGGCACCTGAGAGACTAACAAATTTATTTGAGCATAAGCTTTCGTGGGCTACAGCCCACTTCATCAGATGCGTAGAATGGAACGTATAGTAAGAAGATATATATACATACAGAGAACATGAAAAGGTGGAAGTTGCCACACCAACTCTAAGAGGCTAATTAGTTAAGATGAGCTATTATCAGCAGGAGAAAAAAAACTTTTGTAGTGATAATCAAGATGGCCCGTTTCAGACAGTTTGATAAGAAG
Source organism: Caretta caretta (assembly GCF_965140235.1). Taxonomy (NCBI): domain Eukaryota; kingdom Metazoa; phylum Chordata; order Testudines; family Cheloniidae; genus Caretta; species Caretta caretta. The sequence continues at coordinate 36,083,173 of NC_134216.1, forward strand.
GTATAAGGAAATAGATTCAATTTTTTAATGACCCAACCACTACGAGTCTCTATTCAAGCCCAAGTTAATGGTATCTAGTTTTCAAATTAATTCCAGTTCAGCAGTTTCTCGTTGGAGTCTGTTTTTGAAGCTTTTCTGTTGCAAAATTGCCACCTTTAAGTCTGTGACCGAGTGACCAGAGAGGTTGAAGTGTTCTCCTACTGGTTTTTGAATGTTATGATTCCTGATGTCAGATTTGTGTCCAATTATTCTTTTCATAGAATCATAGAATATCAGGGTTGGAAGGGACCTCAGGAGATCATCTAGTCCAACCCCCTGCTCAAAGCAGGACCAATCCTCAATTAAATCATCCCAGCCAGGGCTTTGTCAAGCCTGACCTTAAAAACTTCTAAGGAAGGAGATTCTACCACCTCCCTAGGTAACGCATTCTAGTGTTTCACCACCCTCCTAGTGAAAAAGTTTTTCCTAATATCCAACTTAAACCTCCCCCACTGCAACTTGAGACCATTACTCCTTGTCCTGTCCTCTTCTACCACTGAGAATAGTCTAGAACCATCCTCTCTGGAACCACCTCTCAGGTAGTTGAAAGCAGCTATCAAATCCCCCCTCATTCTTCTCTTCTGCAGACTAAACAATCCCAGTTCCCTCAGCCTCTCCTCATAAGTCATGTGTTCCAGACCCCTAATCATTTTTGTTGCCCTTCGCTGGACTCTCTCCAATTTATCCACATCCTTCTTGTAGTGTGGGGCCCAAAACTGGACACAGTACTCCAGATGAGGCCTCACCAATGTCGAATAGAGGGGGAAGATCACGTCCCTCGATCTGCTCGCTATGCCCCTACTTATACATCCCAAAATGCCATTGGCCTTCTTGGCAACAAGGGCACACTGCTGACTCATATCCAGCTTCTCGTCCACTGTCACCCCTAGGTCCTTTTCCGCAGAAATGCTGCCTAGCCATTCGGTCCCTAGTCTGTAGCTGTGCATTGGGTTCTTCCGTCCTAAGTGCAGGACCCTGCACTTATCCTTATTGAACCTCATCAGATTTCTTTTGGCCCAATCCTCCAATTTGTCTAGGTCCCTCTGTATCCTATCCCTGCCCTCCAGTGTATCTACCACTCCTCCTAGTTTCGTATCATTCGCAAATTTGCTGAGAGTGCAATCCACACCATACTCCAGATCATTTATGAAGATATTGAACAAAACCGGCCCCAGGACCGACCCTTGGGGCACTCCACTTGATACCGGCTGCCAACTAGACATGGAGCCATTGATCACTACCCGTTGAGCCTGACAATCTAGCCAACTTTCTACCCACCTTATAGTGCATTCATCCAGCCCATACTTCCTTAACTTGCTGACAAGAATAGTGTGCGAGACCGTGTCAAAAGCTTTGCTAAAGTCAAGAAACAATACATCCACTGCTTTCCCTTCATCCACAGAACCAGTAATCTCATCATAGAAGGCGATTAGATTAGTCAGGCATGACCTTCCCTTGGTGAATCCATGCTGACTGTTCCTGATCACTTTCCTCTCATGTAAGTGCTTCAGGATTGATTCTTTGAGGACCTGCTACATGATTTTTCCGGGGACTGAGGTGAGGCTGACTGGCCTGTAGTTCCCAGCATCCTCCTTCTTCCCTTTGTTAAAGATTGGCACTACATTAGCCTTTTTCCAGTCATCTGGGACTTCCCCCGTTCGCCACGAATTTTCAAAGATAATGGCCAACGGCTCTGCAATCACAGCCGCCAATTCCTTTAGCACTCTCGGATGCAACGCGTCCGGCCCCATGGACTTGTGCACGTCCAGCTTTTCTAAATAGTCCCTAACCACCTCTTTCTCCACAGAGGGCTGGCCATCTACTCCCCATGCTGTGATGCCCAGCGCAGCAGTCTGGGAGCTGACCTTGTTAGTGAAGACAGAGGCATAGAGACTGTCCAGTTTGGCCAATGTACATGGCAGAGGAGCATTGCTGGCACATGACAGCATATATCACATTGTTAGATGTGCAGGTGAACGAGCCCCTGATGGCGTGGCTGATGTGATTAGGTCCTATGATGGTGTCACTTGAATAGATATGTGGACAGAGTTGGCATCAGGCTTTGTTGCAAGGATAGGTTCCTGGGTTAGTGTTTTTGTTGTGTGGTTGATGGTGAGAATTTGCTTAGGTTGGGGGGCTGTCTGTAAGCAAGGACTGGTCTGTCTCCCAAGATCTGTGAGAGTGAGGGATCGTCTTTCAGGATAGGTTGTAGATCTTTGATGATGCGCTGGAGAGGTTTTATTTGGGGGCTGAAGGTGATGGCTATTGTCAGATGCCACCAGTGTGGTGCTCTGCTCTTGCTCGATTTTGATATCAGTCGGCTGCGTGCGTGCGTACGTGTGTTCCCTCTGTGTGCTGCCCTGGCTCTGCAGATCACTGGCACAGCAGACCCCCAGAGAACCCCCAATGACCACAGACTCCAGTGTGGTACGAAGGCATGTCAGCCAGGTTTATTGTCGAAGAGAAACAGTCTCTAACTCTCCGGATTATATATCTACAGTTTGTTGCTAGTCCCTATGTGCTCCCTGACAATGGAAACAGCTCAGTCAGTGGCGGGACTTTCCACTGCCCCCTAGGCCAGACAAAGACACGGCCCCAGGGATGTATTCTTATACACAGGTACAAACAAGTCACATAACACTCCTGACGTATTGAGGTGCAACCCCTTTACATAACAATGCACCACCCTTCTACGCAGTAATGCTGCCTCTCACCTTGTACATGTTGGTTCGAACAAAACAACTGAATCCATCATACTAGCCTTTTGCCCCTGTCCTTGTTATCTATGTGGACGGTATAAGAATGTTCTTGTACCATTTGTGTATGGCTTTGGTATCCAATACGCTTTAGATATATGATTGTGCAACAGCATATATTTATGCAACATCAGCCCTTTCCTTGCCAACTTCTGTGAGCAGGGCCTGCCTCTGGCTCACAGCTTAACTTTGCTTTATGTTAGCAAAGTCTTGACCATTACTTTAGCTCAGGCCTGAGGTCTCATACCGGGCCTCCAATACCAAGGGTTTATGTTTCAGGGCCTCATCTTACTACAATGGTCTAGTGGAGTTCTGTTATTTTCTTTGTTGAGCCTGTCCTGTAGTAGGTGATTTCTGGGTACTCTTCTGGCTCTGTCAATCTGTTTTTTCACTTCAGCAGGTGGGTATTATAGTTGTAAGAATGCTTGATAGAGATCTTGTAGGTGTTTGAGGGATTGGAGCAAATGCAGTTGTATCTTAGAGCTTGGCTGTAGACAATGGATTGTGTGGTGTGTTTTGGATGGAAGCTGGAGGCATGTAGGTAAGTATAGTGTTCGGAGGTTTCTGGTATAGGGTGGTGTTTATGTGACCATCGCTTATTTGTGCAGTTGTGTCCAGGAAATGGACCGTTTTTGTGGATTGGTCCAGGCTGAGGTTGATGGTGAGATGGAAATTATTGAAATCACGGTCGAATACCTCAACAGCTTCTTTTCCATGAATCCAGATGATGAAGATGTCATCAATGTAGCTCACGTAGAGTAGGGGTGTTAGGGGACGAGAGCTAAGGAAGCGTTGTTCTAAGTCAGCCATAAAAATGTTGGCATACTGTGGGGCCATGTGGGTACCCATAGCAGTGCTGCTGACTTGAAGGTCAATGTGAAATAGTTGTGGGTGAGCACAAAGTCACAAAGTTCAGCCACCAGGTTAGCCATGACATTATCGGGGATAGTGTTCTTGATGGCTTGTAGTCCATCTTTGTGTGGAATGTTGGTGTAGAGGACTTCTACATCCATAGTGGCCAGGATGGTGTTTTCTGGAAGATCAACGATGGATTGTAGTTTCCTCAGGAAGTCAGTGGTGTCTCGAAGATAGCTGGGAGTGCTGGTAGTGTAGGGCCTGAGGAGAGAGTCCACATAGCCAGACAATCCTGCTGTTAGAGTGCCAATGCCTGAGATGATGGGGCATCCAGGATTTCCAGGTTTATGGATCTTGGGTAGCAAATAAAATACCCCTGGTCGGGGTTCTGTACAGATCTGTTCCTGTGCTTTTCCAGGGATTTTCTTGAGCAGATGGTGTAGTTTCTTTTGGTAATCCTCAGTGGGATCAGAGGATAAAGGCCTGTAGAATGTGGAGTTAGAGAGCTGCCTACCAGCCTCTTGTTCATATTCCAACTTATTCATAATGACGACAGCACCTCCTTTGTCAGCCTTTTTGATTATGATGGCAGAGTTGTTCCTGAGGCTGTTGATGGCGTTGTGTTCAGCACAGCTGAGGTTATGGGGCAAGTGATGCTGCTTTTCCACAATTTCAACCTGTGCACGTCGGCGGAAGCACTCTATGTAGAAGTCCAGACTGTTGTTTCGACCTTTAGGAGGAGTCCACGCAAAATCCTTCTTTTTGTAGTGCTGGTAGGAAGGATTCTGTGGGTTAGTATGTTGTTCAGAGGTGTGTTGGAAATATTCTTTGAGTCGGAGATGTTGAAAGTAGGATTTTAGGTCACCGCAGAACTGTATCATATTTGTGCGCCTGGAGGGACAAAAAGACAGGCCCCAAGATAGGACAGACTCTTCTGCTGGGCTAAGAGTATAGCTGGAAAGATTAACAATATTGTTGGTTGGGTTAAGGGAACTACTGTTGTGGTTCCTTGTGGCATGTAGCAGTTTAAATAATTTAGTGTCCTTTTTCCTTTGTAGAGAAGCAAAGTTTGTGTTGTAAATGGCTTGTCTAGTTTTTGTAAAGTCTATCCATGAGGAAGTTTGTGTGGAAGGTTGTTTTTTTTTGAGAGTATCCAGTTTTGAGAGCTCATTCTTAATCTTTCCCTGTTTGCTGTAGAGGATGTTGATCAGATGGTTTCACAGTTTCTTTGAGAGTGTGTGGCACAATCTCTCAGCATACTCTGTGTGATATGTAGACTGTAAATGGATTTTTTATCTTTAGTCCTTTTGGTTTGATGCCCATCTGTTTGCATTTGGAAAGGAAGATGATGTCTTTCTGTATCTGTACGAGTTTTTTCATGAAGTTGATAGATTTCCACTCCATCCTTTTAGAATGTTCTGAGGTAACACAATCAGTTACTGAAAAGCATTAACCCATGTGACAAGTCCTGGCCTACTGAACTTTTTTAATGTACTACTAGGTGACAGTTCTGACCATTGTTAGCATAACCTTCAAGAACCAGGGACTGTTAGTTCCAGTTTCTATTTTAAGCAAAAATTCATCCTTCTCAGGTAGGTACATAAAGTTCCATGAAGTTTTCTGAGTGTGGGTCTTTCATGAAGAACTGAAATTAATAAAAACAAGATCCTATCTGTTCTGAATAAACACTAAACAGCCTGTGGCACTTTTTGTAACAGTAGCTAGTTGTCCAGTTGTTTTTTGAAAAAATCCCCACACCTCCACCCAGCCACTGGGCATCATGTTAGTGGTTGCTTTCCTTCACCCCAGAGGTGGCTGCAGTCCAGTGATGCTGTATGTAAACACTTTGGGATGAAAGGGGCTTTAGAAATGTAAAATATGGTATACCAGTAATTTTCATGCATTTGTGCCTATTATTGCCAGTGGTGAATGCTATTTAAAATATTAAATCAAATAGAACACAGCATTTTTCACTGCATTCCATTCACAAAGTGGGAAAGGTCTATTTAGAATTTCTTTCTTTTAGCATTTACTTGTATATGTAACTTTAACGTTGTGTGCAGTGTTGTAGCCATGTCAGTCCCAAGATATTAGGGAGACAAGGTGGGTGAAGTTATATCTATTATTGAACCACCTTCTATTGGTTCAATAAAAGATTCTAACAGAAGTTGGTCCAATAAAAGATATTACCTCACCCACCTTGTCTCCATAACTTTAATGTTGTCATTTCCTGATTTTGAGATACTTAGCCATACCGCCTTTACATTCTCAACTACCACATAGTTTTGTGCATGGAAAATAATATAGTACAATGGCTGTTTTGAACAGCATTGTGCAATAGGGGAGTGGAGCATGAAAGAGAAGGGCGTTTCCTATGTTAAATTAATATTATGGTGCATTACTAAATGAGGCAGAAAGCAGAACTGCCTTATTTTATCAGTTCAGAGGAAATGGATATTTAAAAAAAATCAAACTTTTGGCATCCCAGCAGAATGGCAAAACACTAAACAATTTACAGGGCTCTTGTAGGCCCTTATTTTTGTTTACAAAAAAAAATATTAAAAATCTACAAGTGATTTTACTGTAGGGTAGCCAGTTAGCTTACATAACATAGCATCCTATTAGAGTTGCCTTTTATCATGTTTGAATTCCAGTAGCTGGGTGGGGTTTTTAGTGAGCATGTATATGCATGCACACAGTCACTGAAAGTATCACTATAGGTATGGGGACACATTTTTGTATGCCTGTCACAAATATAAAGGGAAGGGTAAACACCTTTAAAATCCCTCCTGGCCAGAGGAAAAAATCCTTTCACCTGTAAAGGGTTAAGAAGCTAGGATAACCTCGCTGGCACCTGACCAAAATGACCAATGAGGAGACAAGATACTTTCAAAAGCTGGGAGGAGGGAGAAAAACAAAGGGTCTGTGTCTGTCTGTGTGATGCTTTTGCCGGGGACAGAACAGGAATGGAGTCTTAGAACTTAGTAAGTAATAATCTAACTAGATATGCGTTAGATTATGATTTCTTTAAATGGCTGAGAAATTAAGCTGTGCTGAATGGATATTCCTCTCTGTGTGTCTTTTTGTAACTTAAGGTTTTGTCTAGAGGGATTCTCTATGTTTTGAATCTAATTACCCTGTAAGGTTTTTACCATCCTGATTTTACAGAGGTGATTCTTTTTTACTTTTTACTTCTATTAAAATCCTTCTTTTCAGAAACTGAATGCTTTTTCATTGTTCTTAAGATCCAAGGGTTTGGGTCTGTGGTCACCTATGCAAATTGGTGAGGATTTTTACCAAACCTTCCCCAGGAAGTGGGGTGCAAGGGTTGGGAGGATTTTGGGGGGAAGACGTTTCCAAACAATGCTTTCCTAATAACAATAAACCCAGATAAACGTTTGGTGGTGGCAGTGGAAGTCCAAGGGCAAAATAAAATAGTTTGTACCTTGGGGAAGTTTTAACCTAAGCTGGTAAAAGTAAGCTTAGGAGGTTTTCATGCAGGTCCCCACATCTGTACCCTAGAGTTCAGAGTGGGGAAGAAACCTTGACAATGCCCATCTAAAATAGTAGGTTCTCAGATGAAGAATATTGCACACTTTAATCATGCATTCATCTATAAATGTATAATAGTACTACTTTTCACTTCTGGAGCACCTTTTACCCAAATAGTTCAAAGCATTGTATGGTTGTTAAGAGGCTTAATTACTTTGAAAAGTAGTTAACAATTCGCAAAAAGAAAAGGAGTACTTGTGGCACCTTAGAGACTAACAAATTTATTTGAGCATAAGCTTTCGTGAGCTACAGCTCACTTTAACAATTGTTATTCCTATTTTTCAAATGGAAAAACTGAGGTACTTTCAGGTTAAGCAATTTGCTCAAGATCACAGCTAGTTAGCAGTAGAGCCAGGAATAAAACAAATTATCTTCCATTTTATATCACATCCTGTTGTATCCCCTGTCTGCTTCATTCCCCCTCCCCACATGTGCCTGTGCACACACTCTCTCACACACACAGACACACACACACACGTGAGGCTAGGGGCTGGTTTACACTGGGAATTTACACTGGCATAGTTATGTCACTTAGGGGTGTGAAAAATCTATATCTCTGAGTGATGTAGTTAAACCAACTTAACCTCCCATGTGGATTAAGGGCCTGATGCTGAAACTTGCTAAAATTCTACCTTACTACCAAACATTTCACCTGCTGTGGACCATGCTGAGTAACAGATGCCTATGGGTGTACCTGGGTTATAAGACCAGCTCACCCCATATTATAAACAACAGGCTACCACAAGGTTCTGTACTCGTGCCAACCCTTTTTAATATTTACATGCCTCCAACTAAATCGCAAAAATTTGGATATGTAGATGATCTTGACATGACAATCCAAGCATCAAACCTCCATGACATTGAGAAAGCATTAACTGAGGACCTCCAAACTATGGACCAACGTTTCCCAAAATGGAACCAAACCCTGGAGAAACACTAGTAAGTGCATTTCATCTTGATAATAAGAGTGCCAAAAACACACTGAAAGTAGCTTTCTGTTGTAAAAATGTGCAATACAATTACACTCCAACATATCTTGGAGTGAAACTTGACCGCACCCTCTCCTTCCATGATCATCTTGAGAAGGTAGCTGCAAAGATAAAAACGAGAGCCAACATAATCCAGAAACTAGCAGGTACAACCTGGGGTACATCAGTGTTGCAACCATCTGCAATGACACTTCTATATTCAGTAGCTGAATATTGTACACGGGTATGCAGCAGATCTACGACTTGTAGGTACCCAGCTAAATACAGTGATGCAGTGCATCACGGGAACCCTTAAGACGACTCCAACACCATGACGACCTGTCCTGTCTAACATCGCTCCCCCACCCATACGCCAAACTGCTGCAACGTTCCATGAAGCTTAGCAAATCCAGGAAAACAGATGTCTTCCTATTCACCAGGACCTTGACAACCCCCTCCTGCAATGTCTTATGTCCCCCAAGCCTTTCTGGGAACATTCGCTTAGCATCATGCAATCAGGCTGTGATCAGGAGGAGGCTTGGAAAGCAGATTGGGCTAAACAAGACTTAAAAAATAAGCATCTTGTGCCAGATCTCAAGCAGAAGGTTCCTGGGTTTGACCTTCCATGGTCATCTTGGTGAACTCTGAACCGAATTCAAACCAACCATGGTAGATGAGGATATCTAATGCACAAATGGAAAATCAAGGACACCGCGGTGGGCAAGTGTGGTTCCCCAGGACAGACCATCAAACATATCACTACCTACTGCCCAATTTATAAATATGAAGGAGGCATTAGAGCAATAAATTCTACTACTCCTGATGGCTCAATCAACTTCAGGCTGCTCTACACCAGCCATATGAAAGAAGAACCTCCTGTATAGACAGCACTAGGTCAGCAGAACAATTCTTCCATTGACCTAGCTACTACTTCTCAGGGAGGTGGATTACCTATGCTGATGGGAGCAGGGCCGGTGCAAGGATGTTTTGCGCCCTAGGCGAAACTTCCACCTTGCACCCCCCCTCTGCCCTGAGGTGCCCCCCCCCGCGGCAGCTCCCCATTTCCCCCTCTTCTCTCGGGGAGCCGTGCGGCAACTCTCCCCCTCCCCTCAGCCCGGGGAGCCATGTGGCAACTCCCCGCCCCAGCTCACCTCTGCTCCGCCTCCTCCCCTAGCATGCCGCTGCCACCGCTTCTCCCGCCTCCCAGGCTTGCAGCACCAATCAGCTGTTTGGCACACAAGCCTGGGAGGGAGAGAAGCAGAGCGGGGCAGCGCGCTCAGAGAGGGAGATGGAGCAGAGGTGAGCTGGGGCGGGGAGCGGTTCCCCTGTGCGCCACCCCCACCCCCCGTTACTTGCTGCAGGTGGTGCCCCTCTGCCCCAGCTCACTTCCGCTCCACCGCCTCCCTGGTGCACGCTTTTGTCTGCCCCCAATCACTTGGCGCCCAAGGCGACCACCTAGTTCACCTAGTGGTTGCACCGGCCGTGGATGGGAGAATTCCTCCCATCAGTTCAGATAGTGTCTACACTGAAGTGCTACATTTCAAGTGTAGACAAAGGGGTAGAGTGTAGTTAGGGGACAGGACAGTAGAATGACTACAGCAATTGGTATGTTTGATATTTTTATTTGATTAGTTTTTGTTTTTAGTTTACCTGTATTTTGACAGCCTCAGGGGTCTGCCCTTTTGGATTCAACTGCAGGGACAGGGCCTATATTTTTAAATTAATGGCAAGCTCTACTTGCCATTAAAACTGTTTGATTTATTGTTAGCTTTGTGTCTTTCAGATTAGCAGGCTCAAAATTTGATGTACTTTTTAATGAGACTCCGTGCAAACAGAGCAGCCTGAACTAGCAAACTGCATGCAGGACTGGACAGTATGTTTTTTTATTTTGTTGCGTATGTGGGTAGGGCCCTGATCCTACAACTTTCATAGTGCTGACAGATCCCTGCATGCAGACCCACTGATTTCTGTAGGGCTACATGTGGGTGCAGCATCAGGGTCTAGTTTATTGTAGAGTCACTCATGAGCAACTGGGGGTTAGAGATGGGGGAGGGAGAGGGGGAGAAATATAAAAAGAACTGATATGATTACTCCTACACAAGGAAAGAAAAAATAAAAAAAGATACTGTAGGTCAAATTCTGGGCCTACCAAATCTAAAGGAAAATAATAGTAAATTCACCAATTTTTATGGAAAGTATTCTTTGACATTTATTTAAAAATAATATAGGCCTGTCCTGCACTTTGATCGATGCATGTGAACCTGTGTGTTCAATTGAATCCCACTGAAGTAAATAAGGCTCTGTAGGGATTCGCAACACTTGGTCATGTAATCTTCATGTGTAAAATGTGCATGGGCCATGTGCTCACCTTCTGCACAGCGTGAATGTCACCCCTAATGAGCAAGGGAATCATTGTCTTTTAAATACTGACAATGACAGGCTATCCTTTTAGTGCTTTGGTCTGCTGGAAGACTTTGTTCTCTCAACATATTGTGCAATGTAATGGCCTCATACTGCTAACAGTTACTACTAGGGGCTTGTCTATGCTACAGGTTATTTCGACATAATTTATGTCACTCAACAGTGTGAATAAGCCACCCTCTTCAGCAATGTAAGTTACACTAACCTACATAAGAATGGCCATACTGGGTCAGACCAAAGGTCCATCTAGCCCAGTATCCTGTCTTACAACAGTGGTCAATGCCAGGTGCCCCAGAGGAAATAAACAGAAAAGGTAATCATCAAGTGATCCAGCCCCTGTTGCCCATTCCCAGCTTCTGGCAAACAGAGGCTAGGGACACCATCCCTGCCCATCCTGGCGAATAGCCATTGATGGACCTATTCTCCATGAATTTATCTAGTTCTTTTTTTAACCCTGTTATGGTCTTGGCCTTCACAACATCCTCTGGCAACGAGTTCCACAGGTTGACTGTGCGTTGTGTGAAAAATACTTCCTTTTGTTTGTTTTAAACCTGCTGTCTATTAATTACATTGTTTCAGAGTAACAGCCGTGTTAGTCTGTATTCACAAAAAGAAAAGGAGTACTTGTGGCACCTTAGAGACTAACCAATTTATTTGAGCATGAGCTTTCGTGAGCTACAGCTCACTTCATCGGATGCATACTGTGGAAACTGCAGCAGACTTTATATACACACAGAGAATATGAAACAATACCTCCTCCCACCCCACTGTCCTGCTGGTAATAGCTTATCTAAAGTAATCATCAAGTTGGGCCATTTCCAGCACAAATCCAGGTTTTCTCACCCTCCACCCCCCCACACAAATTCACTCTCCTGCTGGTGATAGCCCATCCAAAGTGACAACTCTCTACACAGTGTGCATGATAATCAAGTTGGGCCACTTCCTGCACAAATCCAGGTTCTCTCACCCCCTCACCCCCCTCCCAAAAACCACACACACAAACTCACTATCCTGCTGGTAATAGCTCATCCAAAGTGACCACTCTCCCTACAATGTGCATGATAATCAAGGTGGGCCATTTCCAGCACAAATCCAGGTTTTCTCACCCCCCACCCCCATACACACACAAACTCACTCTCCTGCTGGTAATAGCTCATCCAAACTGACCACTCTCCAAGTTTAAATCCAAGTTAAACCAGAACATCTGGGGGGGGGGGGGGGTAGGAAAAAACAAGGGGAAATAGGCTACCTTGCATAATGACTTAGCCACTCCCGGTCTCTATTTAAGCCTAAATTAATAGTATCCAATTTGCAAATGAATTCCAATTCAGCAGTTTCTCGCTGGAGTCTGGATTTGAAGTTTTTTTGTTTTAAGATAGCGACCTTCATGTCTGTGATTGCGTGACCAGAGAGATTGAAGTGTTCTCCGACTGGTTTATGAATGTTATAATTCTTGACATCTGATTTGTGTCCATTTATTCTTTTACGTAGAGACTGTCCAGTTTGACCAATGTAAATGGCAGAGGGGCATTGCTGGCACATGATGGCATATATCACATTGGTGGATGTGCAGGTGAATGAGCCTCTGATAGTGTGGCTGATGTTATTAGGCCCTGTGATGGTGTCCCCTGAATAGATATGTGGGCATAGTTGGCAACGGGCTTTGTTGCAAGGATAAGTTCCTGGGTTAGTGGTTCTGTTGTGTGGTATGTGGTAGTTGGTGAGTATTTGCTTCAGGTTGCGGGGCTGTCTGTAGGCAAGGACTGGCCTGTCCCCCAAGATTTGTGAGAGTGTTGGGTCATCCTTTAGGATAGGTTGTAGATCCTTAATAATGCGTTGGAGGGGTTTTAGTTGGGGGCTGAAGGTGATGGCTAGTGGCGTTCTGTTATTTTCTTTGTTAGGCCTGTTCTGTAGTAGGTGACTTCTGGGAACTCTTCTGGCTCTATCAATCTGTTTCTTTACTTCCGCAGGTGGGTATTGTAGTTGTAAGAAAGCTTGACAGAGATCTTGTAGGTGTTTGTCTCTGTCTGAGGGGTTGGAACAAATGCGGTTGTATCGCAGAGCTTGGCTGTAGACGATGGATCGTGTGGTGTGGTCAGGGTGAAAGCTGGAGGCATGCAGGTAGGAATAGCGGTCAGTAGGTTTCCGGTATAGGGTGGTGTTTATGTGACCATTGTTTATTAGCACTGTAGTGTCCAGGAAGTGGATCTCTTGTGTGGACTGGACCAGGCTGAGGTTGATGGTGGGATGGAAATTGTTGAAATCATGGTGGAATTCCTCAAGGGCTTCTTTTCCATGGGTCCAGATGATGAAGATGTCATCAATATAGCGCAAGTAGAGTAGGGGCTTTAGGGGACGAGAGCTGAGGAAGCGTTGTTCTAAATCAGCCATAAAAATGTTGGCATACTGTGGGGCCATGCGGGTACCCATAGCAGTGCCGCTGATCTGAAGGTATACATTGTCCCCAAATGTAAAATAGTTATGGGTAAGGACAAAGTCACAAAGTTCAGCCACCAGGTTAGCCGTGACATTATCGGGGATAGTGTTCTTGACGGCTTGTAGTCCATCTTTGTGTGGAATGTTGGTGTAGAGGGCTTCTACATCCATAGTGGCCAGGATGGTGTTATCAGGAAGATCACCGATGGATTGAAGTTTCCTCAGGAAGTCAGTGGTGTCTTGAAGGTAGCTGGGAGTGCTGGTAGCGTAGGGCCTGAGGAGGGAGTCTACATAGCCAGACAATCCTGCTGTCAGGGTGCCAATGCCTGAGATGATGGGGCGCCCAGGATTTCCAGGTTTATGGATCTTGGGTAGTAGATAGAATATCCCAGGTCGGGGTTCCAGGGGTGTGTCTGTGCGGATTTGATCTTGTGCTTTTTCAGGAAGTTTCTTGAGCAAATGCTGTAGTTGCTTTTGGTAACTCTCAGTGGGATCATAGGGTAATGGCTTGTAGAAAGTGGTGTTGGAGAGCTGCCGAGCAGCCTCTTGTTCATATTCCGACCTATTCATGATGACAACAGCAATGACAACAGCCATTACCCTATGATCCCACTGAGAGTTAAATAATAAATTAAATAATATTAACAAACATTAAAAGCTAGGTTTAAAAATGTAATTTAGCAAACACATGATAAAAAGGTGAATAAAAAAAGCATTCAATATCCGGGGAGATTAAAAGAAAGAACAAGGGGGAAGATAGAGAGAGAGGATCTTTACCTTACATTAAAAGCTATCAAAACAGGCTTAAAAAGGAAATTTACTAAGCACATGATAAAAAAGTGAATAAAAAAGCATTAAACAATATTAAAACCTGTTGAGTAAGCACGTCCAAAAGCTGTCTAAAAAAAGCATTAAAAAGAAAATTTAGGAAGCACATGATAAAAAAGTGAATTAAAAAAAAAGCATTCAGTATCAGGGTAGATTAAAAGAAAGAACAAAGGAAAGATAGAGAGCACATGGTTAATCAAAAGGAGAGAGAGATTTTTTTATCTTGCCTGTCTTTCTGTAAAATGAGGCAGCTGCACAGTTTAGAAATTTTCAGATTTGTTATTCCCGCCTTTGGATTGGGCCAATCAGAGGTTGTTTTACAATGGCATTATAGAGTTTATTTTTCTGAACCATTTTTATAGGCCCAAGGCACCCCCTTCTCTCCCTCCCCCCCCCCCGCCGCCTTAACTGCCTTATGCTTAACTAAAGAAACAGACACCCAGCATTTTTCCCGCCATGTAGTTTTTTTAGAAGCTTTTAGTAACAAACAATTTTTAAAAGTTTTTTCCTAGGTTTTAGGCTAGCCCTGGTTATTTTTTTTAGTAAGCCCAATATAAAACAACCGGTTTTTGCAGCTGATAGCTGTGATTAGAAAGAAGAAGTCTGCTTTTTAACAAACACAAGTTAGTTACATTAAGTTTTGTAATGGAATAAAGCTCTGCTTTATAGTGACTTAAAAAGACACAGCCCTTTATTTGCGGGGTGTTTCAACAAAATAGAGCAGGCAGAATTATTCCAGGTTTTTAGTAACAAACAGTTTATATTTCCCTTATTTTGTTAACCCCTGGATCAGAGAGAAGAAGCTTGTTTCTTTCTCCACTTTTTAACAAAGAGAGGTGAAAGGCTTGTAAAGGAATAAACCCTTGAAAAGATACACTCCTTTATTTAGTCCCATGGGGATAAGTGCTTTAATAAAAGGTAAGCCTGCAGAAACAGTTCAGGAATTAAAAACACAAAAAAGTTTTAGACTAACATGGTCAGCAAGAACAATGTGAAAAAAGAAGCCATTGTGATCAGAAATAAGAAAGCCCAAGGCCTGCTTTTAAAACAAAATGATACCAAAGACTTGTACTAAAAAGAACAGTAACTTTAACTGTAAATAAGCTTACTATATATTTAAAAAAAAACTTTTTAACCATTAAAGCCGAAGAATGTAGCCCAGGATTCCTGGCTTTTTTTTTTTAAGAGGCCGTTTGTTCTGCTCTTATCTAAACAAACAGGACCCTGTAACAAAAGGTGACCAGCACACACTATAAACAATTTAAAAATGTGTTTATTTGTAAAGTAATGCCTAAAATCCCCTCTTTTCTAACTTATTAAATAAGCACTTTAAAAGAAAAACCCATCTAAAGACACATCGCTTTACTTACAGGGGTATTTCAATAAAAAAGCATCCCAGGGTCTTAACCCTGACTAAGAAAAAGTTTTTCCTCAATGTTTTTAGTGAGAACCACTTGAATCAGCCTTTTGAAGGTAGTGGATTAGAAAAGAAGAAGACCCCTATGAAAAACAAGGCTATCTGAAGACACAATTTTTTATTTAATCACCCCCCCCCCCCCTTGGCATAGGTGTTTCAATAACGTGAGTCTGCAGAAACAATCCAGGGTTAAAAACACACAAAACCTGTTTATAAAAGCAATGTATAATGATAAAAAAAGTTTCCCCCTATGTTTTAGACTAACGGATCATTTTTTAGTAAGAACATTTTGAAGCAGCATGCTTTTTCAACAAAAACAGCATCTGTGAGTCAGTGGATCAGAGATAAGAAGGCCAGAACATAACAAGAAAGCCCTAGGCCTGTTTTTAAAACAAAATTATACCAAATACTTGTTGAAATAAACATTTTCTTTTGTTATGAGAAGAAGACATTGCTTTGTAACTAAGCTTATTAACAAGGTAAAATAAAAAAAGAAAGTACCTCAGGGTTAAAACCACAGCCAATTAGTTTATAAAAGTAATTGTTAAAGTTTTTAACAAATAGAGGTGAAAGGCTTGTAAAGGGATAAACACGTTAAAAGACAAGCTATATGAAGACACATTCCTTCATTTAACGCTTTTGCATATGTTTCAATAAAAAAAAATGAGCATGCAGAAGCACCACAGGTCTAAACCCTGACAAAGAAAAAGTTTTTAAAAGCTTTTCCCTCTGGGGATTTTTAACATATCCATGCAAAAGTTATATTAAGCTTTCATTTTCTTAGGACTTTTAGATTTAAGTATGAATTTTTCTGTTGCATTATTAGAATGTCTTTGTTTTTAAATGTTTGCAACCCGTGCAACCTGAGACACAGGTACAAGCTCCTGTGCTCGTTTTCGGTCCATAGATTTTATTAAACTAATACAGCACAGGCTGGAGCTGTATTAGTTTCTCTACATTTTAAAAACAGATAAGCCTAATTAGGCTAGCCAGTGATCCATGCACTATAGTCTGCCTTAGGAAGGCTCTAGGGGTCACTCCTTCAGTTTGCTTGGTTTTTTACACAGACTTTTTTCCTCACTTTTAAACGCTGTTAAAGTTTTAACAAATGGTGAGACTGCATTGAAAGATACTTTGTGAAAGTTATAACAAGTATTTTATTCCATTTACTGATTGTAAATGACAAAAAATGTCGCTTTGTGACTGCATGAAGCTTAGAGTTAGCCTATCTCAAGACCCCCACCCCCTTTTTTTCCTTTTTTTTTATTGTTTTTTAAAACCTAAACCGAGGACAAACAAATTTTTAAAAAAGCCACAGAGATCAGACCATGGGGATAAGAAAACTGTCCTGAGTTTTAGGGGGCATATTGATAACTCTTTTAGCGAAATGGTTTTGTAGGCAGCCATTTTGAGTTTGTTGTTATGCTTTAGCATGGGCAAGTGTTTGTCATTCGGAATCACTTTTCCACTTTATGAGGTATTATCTCCGCCATCCTATGGCCTACTAGAAATATTAACCAAAAAAACCAAACAAACCATAAAGATACTTTGCAGCAGTGTCTGCAAAGCAACAATTACAATTTTGTTGATCTTTATCTTGTCTAAGCCCCTAGGGAATATATTTTTGTAAAACACTTTTATGCAAACAGTAACCCTAGATGATATACATCATTAAATAATATGAAGCAGTAGACGAGAGACCTGAAACATTGTTGAAATCAGAGGGGATATAATTAAGCCCTAACACAGAGGGCCTGGGGTTGGAAATTGAAAAGGTACAGCCGAAGCGGAAGATGGTATGCTTTAAGAGGGGTTCTGGGGCTGCTTCGCAATGGTCCATAGAGAGCCTATAACCCTCATGCACAAGTGCCAAAGCTGGGTGAGGTGGGTGGGCCTTTGTTAGAGGAACAGGCCACTCATATACCTCTTGTTGTTGTTGACAAACTGTAACCTAAATGCACGTATACGACGGGGGGCAACTTACTGACCTTTTGACAAACCCCACACCCCTTGAACTCCATAAAAACACGCTTCACACAGTTATTTTCAACTGACATTTTATTTTACAACACACCCTGTTTTGTTCCCAAAGCACGCTCTAACTGTTAGTGTTTTTTCATAGCAAGATTTTGTAATTTGCTGAACGAAGAAGGCTCTCCTTACACAAGCCCCTTTTTTCAATAAACCTTACCCAAACTTTAAACGGCTCTCCATGTATCCAAGCACAACACTTCCCCCATTCAGACGTGCACACAAAAAAATGTTCAAAATGGCCGACGGTGCCAAACTTCGACGCCAATGGAAACAGGGTGGGAAGGTGGGACAAAAGCCCCAGATGAGGCTTGGAAACTGTCAAAAAATGCATGGTGATGAGTGCTGTCGAGGTTATACTACTCCTAATCCTCTGTGAACTCACTTTCCTCTCATGTCTTTACACTCCAGACCAAGGGTGGGCAAACTTTTTGACCCGAGGGCCACATCTGGGTATAGAAATTGTATGGTGGGCCATGAATGCTCAGGAAATTGAGGTTGGGATGCAGGAGGGGGTGAGGGCTCTGGCTGAGGGTGCAGGCTCTGGGGTGGGGCTGGGGATGAGGGGTTTGGGAACTGCAGCCAGTGGGAGCTGCGGGAGCGGTGTCTGCAGACAGGGCAGCACGGAGAGCCATCTGGCCACGCCTCCATGTAGGAGCTGGAGGAGGGACATGCTACTGCTGCTTCTGGGATCTGCTTGAGGTAAGCGCCACCCGGAGTCTGCACCCTCTCCCACTCCCGAACCCCCTGCCCCAGCCCTGATTCCCCTCCTGCCCTCTGAACCTGTTGGTCCCAGCCCAGCGCCCCATCCTGCACTCTAAACGGCTCATCCCCATCCCAGAGCCTGCACCCCAAGCTGGAGCACTCACCTCCCGCCATGCCCCAATCCCCTGCCCCAGCCCTGATCCCCCTCCTGCCCTCCAAACCCCTCAGTCCCAGCCTGGAGCACCTTCCTACACCCCAAACCCCTCATTCCCAGCCCACCATACAATTTCTATACCCAGATGTGGCCCTCAGGTCAAAAAGATGCAGCCCGTGGGCCATAGTTTGCCCACCCCCGCTCCAGACCCTGCAACACAATCCCTTTTAGATGACACAGGGTGCCCTATAAAAGCATCCAGCCCTGCTCCACCACAGAATGTCGCAGAGCATAGAGCCTTTGAGAGAGAGTGAAAGAAAAGGGGAAGGTATCTTGTGAGTTTTTAAGATGGCTCAGAAGTGTCCTCTAGCAGAAAAGGAAAAGTATTTCAGTCCAAAATATAGATCCTGTTTATCAACAACAAAAGGAAACACATTTTTCCTGAGTGTGAACAGCATGTGAAGAATGAGGCTAGCGGAGAAGAATCAGATGCTTCAAAGAGGCTAGAAAATATGACATACTTGGTAGGTACAGGAATGGCTTGGTAATAGAAGTAAAGGCATTGTCCATGGGCAGGACAGATAGGCAGCATGTCTCATCATAAATGTGCACTGAGGCCATAGTTTCCCCAACCTAGAACAGCATCTGTACTTTCCAGAACAGAGTGACTGCTGACTCATAATCACCATGCTTTGTGCCTCACAGCTTTCACTTGCACCAAACTTCTTTTTGATTTTAACTAGATTTATAAATAACTTTTTAAAAGCACACTTTTTATGTTCTTGGTGCCACTGATAAAAAAGGAGATTATATAAATATGTAGACAAATCCAGCTGCTAACCCACCCATAAATCAAGAACCAGAGGCTGACCTGAATAGCAGGCACTCCTCAAAGCATGTGTTGATGGTTCCTTTGATCAACTGTCTCAGACCTTTGTCAGGAAATCAAATGAACTTGTAGTATGGGAAGCAAAATGATTCAGACTCATCAAGCAACTATTATTTCCGTCTAAACTTGAAGCCCTAAATAAAGATAGGAACTAAATCTTTGGGACTGAAATCCTAGTGTTCTAACCCACTAAGCTTCTGCATCCAATTCCATGGGAAACTATTACATTCAGTTGAAGATATAATATATACATTTAAACTACTTTGCTCCTTTTCTTTCTATAAAATAACTGATTTAAGCCTTTTCTATGAAAAATAAATTACAGCAGGGATGAGAGAGTAATATATATCTGAAGGGGAATGGGTTATATGCTATATAAAAGATTTAAGCCATTAGCTAGAGTTGTGCCAGAGGATATCATGAAAATGTGGTACCAAATCTCATTTGGTGTATCTTTGCTAGTTAATCTGCAAAAATTCTTTATGCAATTAGGATGTTGTTTACAAATTGGAGATTAGATTAACATAAAGTACTACATTGAAAACAAGGTAAAGAATATCAAAGCATGGCATATTCTGAAAACTGAAGAGTCAGACAAAACAGTCACCATTTCTCCCGTAAGATTTACGAAAAAATATTCTTTAATAGGAATAGCATTTTTAAATAAGCATTTTGGAATAAGTTTTGCAGTAACTCCCATTCTATTGATTCCAGCAACATAGGACAATTATACCCGATGGGTGAAATCCTGGTTCCATTGACTTCAACATAAACCTGCCCATTAACTCCAGCAGGGTAGGATTTCACCCAATATTTTCCAAAGGCATCTAAATGGATCTCCACTTCTAAAAAAAGCCTTCAAATGGTGCACAATCTAAGCCATGCTTTATAATGCAGCACTATGTTGCATACATTTCACTTGACCTAGAGTTATTCTAGTCCTGGCCAGCATGGTATGTTTCTTGCGCATGCTTTCTGAAGAAGACTTTAATTAGAATCCTGCTCATCTGTGCAAGTCTGGCAGCTGGAAAAGTGCTATGCTACCTTCTGAGTGCATTGCTACCATGTCTTCAGTGTTCAAAACATGACCTGGAAGGCATGAATTGCAATTGCTGCTCAGTGCAAAGCTTGCCTCCAACTGGTAGACATTTCACAGTTTTGGTAACTACATAGTTTTGTCTAAGCCACATACATCTTTTGTTTTCAATAAGGTTTGAACCACAAACACAACACAAAAACATCCACTAAGTGACTTTCAGGGCAATACTCTACCTCTTCTCCTTGTTAATGTAGTTCAAAATTGACACCTCACAGCCTAGTAGGTTTTTCTAGCTTTAAAATTAATTCAGCTCAAGGATAGAATGAGATAGCATGGGATATCAATCTGTTTACAATGGAAGATGAGATAAATTACCTCTGTCGAAGGATCCTCCAAATCAGGGACTTGTTATGAAGAGGAAGGAACTTCTGGAAATTTAAGCAAAACATATAATGGCAGGCAAATTTATAAAGCTCAAACATCACTGAGAAGCTCGCTTTGATGAAGAATCTGGCATGTAGCAACTCCTTGAAGCAAACAGTTTAACTAATTCGCAAAAAGAAAAGGAGTACTTGTGGCACCTTAGAGACTAACCAATTTATTTGAGCATAAGCTTTCGTGAGCTACAGCTCACTTCATCGGATGCATACTGTGGAAAATACAGATGTTTGTTTTTATACACACAAATCATGAAAAAATGGGTGTTTATCACTACAAAAGGTTTTCTCTCGCCCCCCCCCCCACTCTCCTGCTGGTAATAGCTTATGTAAAGTGATCACTCTCCTTACAGTGTGTATGATAATCAAGGTGGGCCATTTCCAGCACAAATCCAGGTTTTCTTCCCCCCCACCCCACACACACAAACCCACTCTCCTGTTGGTAATAGCTTATCTAAAGTGATCACTATCCTTACAATGTATATGATAATCAAGGTGGGCCATTTCCAGCACAAATCCAGGATTTAACAAGAACGTCTGAGGAAGGGGGGGGGGGTTAGGAAAACAAGGGGAAATAGGTTACCTTGCATAATGACTTAGCCACTCCCAGTCTCTATTCATGATGGCATATATCACATTGGTAGATGTGCAGGTGAACGAGCCTCTGATAGTGTGGCTGATGTTCTTGCTGGAAATGGCCCACCTTGATTATCATACACATTGTAAGGAGAGTGATCACTTTAGATAAGCTATTACCAGCAGGAGAGTGGGGTGGGGGGAGAGAAAACCTTTTGTAGTGATAAACACCCATTTTTTCATGATTTGTGTGTATAAAAACAAACATCTTCTGTATTTTCCACAGTATGCATCCGATGAAGTGAGCTGTAGCTCACGAAAGCTTATGCTCAAATAAATTGGTTAGTCTCTAAGGTGCCACAAGTACTCCTTTTCTTTTTGTGAATACAGACTAACACGGCTGTTACTCTGAAACCAGTTTAACTAATTGTTATGAATGTGCATCCTAGTCATACATACTTTCTTTAAGAAAGATTGAAATCCATAAGTCAGCTCTCTGTGCTGACTATGCAGTCTGCCTGTCAGCCAGTTAAGTGAGAGATTGTGGCATTGGGGGAGTGTAGGTGCTTCAGTTTTGCTCTGCACGTGGGAACTCACAATATGATGCACAGGGAGCAATGTGAATTTGTAATGTCCTGAAGCCAGAGCCACTTTAACCTAGGGCTGGGGAGACTAGTATGTAAGACATCCAATTAAATCCCTCTCCACGAGGTATTCTTCCCAGCCAGTCTACTACTTTTTACCCAGCAAGCCTGACTTTCCAGAGATTTCTCCAGGTTATACAACAAATCAGACAGTAACACATTACAGAATTCATACATAGTAGACAGCAATCTGATTAGAACCTTTACATTTCATTTTGAAACAACTTATTTTAGTTATAGATAAACAGGAAGTATATCATTTAATAAAGAGATAGAATTAACATTAGTTTGTGGCTTCGTGAATGCAAATTATCAAAAAGGCCTGTTGTACTGTCTAATAAAATACAAAAGCATGATTTTAGTGCATATTAGGACAGTGCTTGAATCCAACAATGTTATTTTATGATGTGAGAGACAAGGCGGTGAGGGAATATTGAACCAACTTCTGTTGGTGAAAGAGACAAGCTTTCAAATTTACACAAAGCTCTTCTTTAGGTCTGGGAAAGGTAGAGTGTCACAGCTAAATAGAAGATGGAACAGATTGTTTTGTATAAGTCAACACATATGGTGAAGTGGCCAGTTAACACCTCTGTAGTCATACGGTAAAAAAGGGGGTTTCGCAGGTTATAGATTATTGGAATAAGACATAAATCCAGTGTGTTTATTAAGTCCATAATTTTTAATGTCTGGAAAAGTTATGAAATTCGGCTTCCAGGCTCATCTTTTGAAGGTGTTGTGCTGGTATACTTTGAGGGAGAGGATTGGGAGATCAGATATGGAGTGATTGCTTTGTGAAAGGTGTTCACCCACAGGTGATATGGTGTTTTTGTCTTTTATCATTTTTCTGTTTGAGTTCATTCAAAAGTGTAGTGATTGTCTTGTTTCACCCACATAGTTGTTACTGGGATATTTGGGGAATTGGCTGAGGTACAACACATGTTGTGATAGGCTTGTATAGAACCCAAGGATCTTGAAAGGTGGGTTGTGGGAAGTGTTGATCATCATTGTAGCAGTGGAGATACGTCTAAAGATTTTGCATCTTTGGTTATAGTAGGGTCTGGTGCCACTTTGAGTAGGTATGTCCTGGTCTGTGGGGAGCTTACTTTTGATGATGAGCTTGGACAGGTTGGACAGTTGTTTGAAGGGTAGAAGAGGGGTTCAGGAAAGATTTCATTCAGGATATGGTCAATCTCAATCTCAGCAAGACCAAAAGCTACTGTCCAAAGGAAACTAATAGTTCACCTTGTCCAAAGAGAAAACATAGTGACAAGAAGGGCATGATTTTTGAGAGGCCCTAAACACCCAAAACACCAGCTCACAGCACCTCTGTAAATCAGGCCTTAAGTTCCATAGCAGACTGTTGAGCTCAGAGATACGTTTGCAGTTTTAAATTTTTGCTTTTCTTATTATTTCTGGAAATAAAAAAAGTATGAAATAACACCCTACTCTGTCCCTGACAATAGCAATGGAATGGTCCATTAGCCATTACAAAAAACAGAATGTTCACCCACTCTATTGGCTTACACTGGCTGAGTCTTGGGGGCTCTATAATAAACACATTGAACATGCACATTTCTCTCATGTGTTAAAGGCTTTATTGTACATTAGGTCGAATACAACAAACTTCTAGTGACTCTCAGTGCAGAGATTTTAGCACAGCAAGCCTAGGGGAGCTTTTCAAAAGTCACAAAAGGAGGTTGGACATGCAACTCCCCTTAACCACCATGAGAGGTGGGTATCTAATTGCCTTTGTGGCTGTAGAAATTCTTTCCTTTCTGTTGTGTCTTTTTCCTCATTACGCAACAAAAACAGCATGAAGAAACTACATAGGCACAGCTGGGTCCCAAACAGCCATGTTTATTAAATATAGGTAAACATGATCGGCCTTGCAACTTATATATTGCTGTTCTGATTGGTTGCTAATGGCTTCTAATATCAGAACCCAGTGAGCACCCCTAGTGAATTACATCAAGTGAAATGACCTACTCCTATGCAACAAAACAAGGTGATTTTAATAACTGGTGAGGTAATAGACTGCTTTATTTTCAGAATACATTAATTATGTAAAAATGTGTCAAGATGCATAATAGAAAAATAGATATTAAGGACACACTGTGCAATGTTTTTCTATGCCATCTATTCCCATGACAACTAGTCTCTTGTTTGAAGATTAGTTATATAAAATGTTTGTTCCTTACATGACTGCTGTATCCGGAGTAAGCCCAACAGCCTTAGAAGTTTGTTATATGGTACCAAAGTTTCACATGGACCTTAAGCTAGGGTAGGGATCTAATCCACAATGATAGTTGCAGCAATGCCTTTCAACTCACCAAGATGTTAATTCATTACCATAAGAACACCATGAATATATCTTAGTTTCGAAATGAGATGGGGTGAAGAAAGGTTGTAAAACAAAGAATTCCTGCACTCACTGTGCTCTTGGATTTAGAGACCAGGTTTACTTTCTACTTCCTGTTACATATCTTAAATGCTCTGGATCTGGTTCACCTACCTGTAGACTAAGGCCAGATTCCTATGTGGTGGAGTTGGTCACCTGGAGAATAAACACGGGTCCCTCTCCCCCAGAAATTATGGGTCCCCTGGGATCTACGAGGTCTCCACATGATCCACAGATGTTAGAGGTACCTCCTGGAGGCCATAATTCTCTTGGACTCCCTCTGACTTCCAGGCAGGGCAGTTTCTTTGGAGCCATTCTGCCAAGGATTCCATTGCCAGCAGCCATTCCTGGAAGCTTCCATGACAAGGGCTGTACCACACAGGGAGGACATGGTGGGGATGATGGAGTTATTTCACACTTCGGGTACATTAAGTTTTTTGTGATTCTCTGAGGGAGCTTGGGGTTGAAGGATGGCAATGTGCAGTCCCAACTGTACCTCAAGTCTCATCCTTGACCTGCCCCTACCCCAGCTGTATATGCTACCTGAACCCCACTAAAGAGTCTTTACAGTGTCTAGAACAGGGGGCAGTTAGTAGATGAATAGTCACAAACCTCTCTTCCCGTCTTAAAGATCCCTAAAACCAAAAGAACCAGATTCCAACATTAACCCCCCTCCTACCTAGAGGTCTGGAAAGTTAAACCAAATATTGCAGGATCAGCCTTATCTATGAGTTATTAGTATATTTATGGGTATATTTCAAGGATGGGTAGTTCCACAGAAATGTTATGTCTGTCAACAAGAAAAAAGTTTCCTGACTCTTCTAATACTTGACAATCACTACAACCCTAGTCACTTTTCAGATTTATAAGGCTTATAAAATATTTTACTAGAAGCGTGAATAATCAGGACAGCTTCTGGATATAAAATATGACTCAGAAGAGCAAGTCTGAGCGCACCATCTGCAGCAATCGCACTCAATTATTTATTATGCAAGTTTCACCAAGGAATGATCAACACACTTTTGTCAGATAACTGACAGGAAGGAGTTCAGAGGAGAAAGCTATCCACCAACCAACTAGTGACAGAATACAGAGACTGCAGAAATATGTGCATTCAAGATGGGATCTGTCAAGCACGTGGTAGTTGGAATGTCACATTATGCCACTCCCTGTGTAAGGTTTATTGAACAGGAATGTGGCAATTCGTTTGATTTTCACATCCTGCACAAGTTCAAGTTATTGGAGAACTTAATGAAATCTGGGGAATGTAAATATAAATTAATAGTACGAATTTAGTAAATTCTATTGTAATTTCAGTTGACAGTGCTAGGTAATTCAGCCTGCATTTCAGGTGCAGCAGAAAGTTGTCACAACTTGAGAGTTTTCAGCTGTCCTTTTGACTGCATTCCCTTTGAGAACCACAGTTTATAAACTGTT
The DNA here is from genome assembly GCF_965140235.1 of Caretta caretta. NCBI lineage: Eukaryota > Metazoa > Chordata > Testudines > Cheloniidae > Caretta > Caretta caretta. The sequence goes on from NC_134216.1 coordinate 36,108,755, forward strand.
TCCCTTATTTTCAAGACACAGGTAGAACCACCATGGCTTTTGAAAGTGAAGGAGTCGTCCCTGAAAATAACTGTGCTCTGTGCCAGCTCAAAGCTTCTGTGCTGACACTATAATATTTACTTCAAATAGTCATAAATAGTGGTTTGTGTTCACTCTTCACTAGCGTAGATGAATGTTCCAAATGATGTGCATGCCCTCTAGAGGTATAACAAGAAAATACTGCAACTGTAGCTTTATTTCAGGTTCCTTACAGGTAGTTTATTTATCAAGTCCCTATTATATAGTCGTGACAATTTGCATAACTGGTAAACTGTTTGTTTATAATTGTGCTGGCTGATAACCCATCACAGTCACTTCCCCACAATACGCTCAGTGACCACTGGGTGCCAAAGAACCACTATAACAGCAGTTCTCAAACTTCATTGCACCCCAACCCCCTTCTGACAACAAAAATTACTACATGACACGGGGCGGTGAGGGGGGAGGCGGAGCCATAGCCCCACCGCCCCGGGCTGAAGCTCTCGGGGTTTGGCTTCAGCCCTGGGCAGTGGGCCTTGGACTTCAGCCCGGGCCCCAGCAAGTCTAATGCTGGCCCTGGCGACCCCATTAAAATTGTCCTGACCCACAGTTGAGAACCGCTGCACTATAGTAGAGTAGTGATCTCTTGCTGTCCACAGAATCTGAACAATGCCAACAAACACACATTGACTAAATGACTATCACACGTCTGAAATCCTTTATTTTCAACCCCATGGATTCAGTCTCAAAGTCTCTACACTAATACTCATATTGGTTAGGCCGGCCATGACCAAGATCACTAAAAGATCTACATACTTTATTTAAGTAAAGAGTGAACTCATTCCCTGGCCATAGAGGAGTATGAGCAGAGCAGGCTATGATGTTTCCAGGGAGAGACTAAATGCTTTTTAAAAAAAGGACAGGAAGAGAGAATGTAAAGTGACAAACCTCTGCCAGAAGTTAATGGGGAGGGGGAGAAGGGAAACATGACAGAGGGGGAAAAAATCTGTGTCTTTCTCCAAGTCTGTATTTTGTCAATCCTGCTATTCACAGAAGTGCTTTTAAATGTCTCTGTAATTAAATGCTTCCAGAAGTGCCCAGTTTTCTGTGTTGTTCATGTTACGTGTTACCAGTCTTGTTCAGCCAGGTTGCAAATTAACCACAACTGAAACATCAGGGTGATAGTTACAGTGTAAGAATCTAGATGGATGGATAATTGAATTATTTATAAAAGATCTCCATCCCAAATTTAATCTAAGTACTTGGGGTAATGCATATAATTCATAAAATCCTAAACACATCAGTCTGATCGCCAACCCTTAAGAACAACGAAAAACCAAAATGAAAACAAATGGTTAGGATACTACCTGTGCGGAAGGGGTTCTACATACAAGAGCAGAAACAGTCAGTATTATAGGGAGCTGGGAACAGGAAGCTGTTTGATATTGTCCTCAGATTAAAAAAAAAAAGTGCAGTGGAATAGTGCTCCCATGTTGAGTTACCGAGAGAGGGCATTTCCAAAATACATCTCCTATGGATCAATTTTCTCTTCATGTCTCCAGCAACAGGGGAAGTCAGTCCATCAGTTTTTATATGGATTTGGGGTTATAATACAGGCTCCACATAGGTCTTAACTCTGCAAAGCACTTAAGCACGTGCTTAACTTGATTTTAATGGGAATTAGGTATATGCCTGCATTGAAACAGGGCCATAATTTTTAATTGGATACTCATGTCATCTAATGCAACAAAGATATATTTTCTTTGGAGAGTAACTGACCTGAGTCAGTTTAGAGCAGGACACATAGCCCAGGAGAGGTGTGTCTCCTAAGTTCAGTAGGTGTTCTTTTCCCACTATCCAGTGGGGGCTAGAGAGTAAACAAAGAGGCTGTGAGTGTCTGAAGAGTCTTTTGCAAAGATCACAGTCCTGTGCTAATGCCTCTCCTCCTTGCATGGTATCTGATGGAGCCAAGTGTCTTGGGGTTTTCCCAGTGCATCTGTAAAACATTTACAAAATGTTTTCTGGATGACCTGGGAGCATAAGTCTGTGATAACACTGTTATAACAGTAGAGTTTTATTTAATTCCATGAAAGTTTATTTTTAATGATTTTTCCTGTTTATAAATTTAGTCTTTGCTTATGTATAAAGTGTGCTTCTGCTCCCAAAGCCATTATTTCTGTGCATATTTAGCTTGTAGCTTTTTTTTAATTTTTACATTGTAAAGCTCAGAATAAACTTGCTTTGATAATACTCCACTCACTTTGTGCCTGCTATTTATAGTTAAAAAGAACAGTGAGATAAGGAGAGAGGAAAGCAACCTAACATGACTACCCTAAACAGTGTAGAAGAATCACGGAGACAATGCTTAGCTCTGAGGATTTCAAATAAACAAATTAAGGGTTACTTGGGGATAGCTTAAAGAATTTCATTACTCTTTTCGAAGAAACCCACCAAAATCCTTTGCTATTGTTGATTTTGGGTCTTTGTGACATGTAGACAAATCCTTAAGACAAAATTCAAAATTTTGTTTCACATTGGAAAGTGTAGTAATAATACCTAGCTCTTCTATAGCAATTTTCATCTGTAGCTCTCCGGTACCCAAATCAGCTTAACTCTGCCTTCAGATACCCCCACTCTCCACCCAAAATACAGATAGATGTGCACCTAGACTCCATAAATTTCCAATATTACACATTCCCCTGCTCTGTAGCTTACTTGATGTGTGCACCACCCATTGTGTGTGTCACCTACTTTATCAGAGGACTGCCACTAACCCAACACACACTTCCTTGATGACATAAAAAATATAAGAAGCAAGACAGTTATAAGTATGAAAGGCCCGTCACACGTCTAACTCTGCTTTCTAATATATTTCCCATCTGGCAGGAGCTGGAAGCTTTACTATGAGTTTATGCCTTTACTATTCAAAGAGGATAGGATCCCTGAGTTTGTCAATGTCTGAAATGAAAAACAATCTGACTATGGAACATGAGTGTTTTTCTTCAAAAGCTCCTAAATGAGTTAGGCTGACTACCAACAGAACTTGTGCTAAGTCACTTACGGACTTTTGAAAATCCCATCCATACTTTGCTGCACAAAGGTAAGTGCTTATTAAGTGTCTGTAGTGAAATAGCAAAGAATGTGGGGTTTATTAGATAGCCAGCTGCCAAACTATCAGTAGTAGCTAGAATATAACTTGTGAACAAGTTGTAATACTCTCAATGCTTGTTATAAGCAAATATCTGCCTTATAAAGAGAGCAAACAAGGGGCAGGGGGAGGGATAAAAGGACAAAGTTATGGTTACCATCATGCTGTATTTCCATACTTTCCAATGCTTGGAGTTCTGTCTGTGTTTTGTTATGTGTAGTAAACTTTGAAATTCCTGGTTTTCAGATATTTGATGGTTAACAAAATGTTTATGAAATTTCCCCTCCAAAAATTATGGTACACATTTACAGCCTTAACTTCAATTCAATCAAGACTTTAGTCTGGGAATTTTGTTTTAGTTTATCTGAAGTTTGATAACTGCTTATAATCGTCTCCAACTTCCTCCCAACAATAATATTATCATTATAATCAATCTTATGGTGAAAGATGGGGGGCTTGAGAGAAAGCTATTACCAACCTTACATTGGAACTGAAACTACAGTAATTTAATAAAATAAATAATGAAATTAAAAACAAGTGCCAACCTGGAAAATCACTAATTATTACTGACACAAAGCTAGTAAAAAGAAAAGGAGTACTTGTGGCACCTTAGAGACTAACAACAAGTACTCCTTTTCTTTTTGCGAATACAGACTAACATGGCTGCTACTCTGAAACAAAGCTAGTAACAATTCACAGTTTAAGTGCTGAGAGGTGTTGGGTATTCTGTGCTTCCCCATGTCATTGCATTACATTTTTACTGATTTGCGCATGTGTCTATAATATACATTCCTTTTTCTTTGCAAATGTTGATCATATTTTGAACCAATAATAATGATGGATCATTTTACATCCCTAAAAAGGTTCATATTAACTCTGCTAAGCTGTGATTAAATGTGCACCACCTGGTGGCCTGCTCCTACAACAGCAGTCTGAATTTCTAAGCAACCAGATGCACCTTGATGTATTGCTCTATATGGATTTACAACATATTTTTGCAGCACACCCAACAAAAGGTCTTGAGATTAATGACAAACATGCATTATCACTTTAGTAGACAAAAGAATCTGCAGAGGTAGGTTGACGAGGTTCAAGTAAAGCTGCCTATCTATGAGTACGGTGAGCTAAAAATGTGTGACATTTCAATTAAGTTTATAAATGGAAAATGTTTCTAAAAGTATGCCAGAATGGAAGACAAAGTGAGTATCAGAGATAATTGTCATCATTTTGTAAGTACCATATATCATTCTCACCATAACTCTTGTCAACAGGGAAAGAAGAGATATCCTTGTTGTTTTATTTTTGGAAGATGTTTAGATGCTGCAGTGGTAAGGGCAATATAGGAATTCACATAGAAAAAACTCTGCCCCAAGTACACTGCTGCATTCATTTCCTCCCTTTGCTCCCTTAGCTGAAAGGCCTGGATGTAACAAACTGCTCCCTTGTTTTCTTCTTCTGTGTTATACCCCACCTGCATTCCACAAAGGGGGATTGAGCTCTGCATGAGGAGCTTACCCTCCATGCATAAGTCTTGAGGTAGATGATCCGACCATTGCTACTTAGCAGAAGACTCAATAACACTTCACTTGTGACAGGATGACAGGCTCTGTTGTTAGGAGCCTGGATTAAGAAAGCTTTAAGTATTCACCAATCCCTATTTGTGGTTTGGTTCCCTCCTCCTAAAGCATGTCCAAGTTCCCAGCATATATAACACACATACACACACACACACACAAAAGCTGTAGGATACTGGGCTGCTCCATCTCCTTACTCTGATAGCCTCTTTCTTTCACAACATCCTTCATAGACTTGCATCAATGTTGCACTGCTATTACTGATGCTTTTAGATCTTGACATATAACATTATTTTCTGATGCTGCATTGGCACTGTGAAGGGGTGTTACAATACCATTACTAAATCTAATGTGCCTGAGCAATAACAAATTGTAAGACTCCATTGTTTCAACCATTTTTAAATATTGCCCACTGAGATTCAGCCAGATGCAATGGAGATAGAAAATTAGACATTACAAGCAAGCATTACAAGGGAATTGCCAGCTTAAACCTAACTATAACAGAACTACCACAGTACTACTTTTTTTTTTTTTTTTTTTTTTTTTGCTCTAGCTTTGGCAATAGTAACCTTCAGTCAGGAATGTTAAGGCGTCCTCCAGCTCAGTTCCTTTCTCAGTTCCAGAAGGCTTCTCCTCTGATGTCCTGCTAACATTCCAAGATATTTCTCTTACAATATCCTGCTTCAATTCCAAGGTGGGCATCCTCCCCCACACATCCCTTATGAATTTCACAATGTTCCAAGATAAAAACCTACCAGAGAATGTCCAAACGAGGAGAGACTTCAGTCCAATGTGAGAGGGTATGAATGCTTAACAGAAATAGCTATGAAAAATTAATAATCAACACAATTCACTGAGCCTTTTAAAGTCAACTCTCCTCTAAGATGGCCACAATTCACTAGTGTTAACAGAGATACCTGTAAAGTCAGTGCATAAGTTAAAAGTTTCATTGTATCTCCCTGCATAAAAAACATGGCTATTTAGACGCTACCTATAATGGTCAGTGAAGTGGACATAGATGACTAAAACACTTCCAAAACCAAATAGTTTAATTTTATTACAGCAGACAGACCTATTAGGGCTTTTATAGGCCATGCCAGCATTCTGAAGAGAGGGGAGAGTTATTTGCAGAAAGTAAATAAAGTTTACAGACCTTCTTTTAGAGCACAATACTTGACATATTGTATACGTTTCATTTAAAGAAATCTTCTCCAAGACAAAAGGTTTTACATATGTCACATAAACCACTGCCATACAAGCTCATCTCTCTGTCATCACATAAGTGATTTCTTTAAGGCAGCTTTTTCCTGATCCAAGCTGCAGAATGAATTTAAGCATACAGTATGAAAAATGGTTCCAAAAACCACATTTTACAGGTAGGATTGGAAGTACCCACAGCTGTTCCTGAAAAGCTACTTAATTCAACAGACGTTCAGCTATATGGTTCAGGAGAGAGTTCTGGGGAAGCCTATGCACTAGGCAATAATGGGTTTCTGAAGGACTGGCAGGGATATTGGCACTTGACCTTTCATGCTTTGGAATGTTTTGGACTAGCCCCAACTGAGCAGCAAGACCTCAGCAAGATCTCCAAAGCTATTAGAAGCATCAACATATTAATAGCCACGCTGTAACAATCAGAAAGTCAACAGTTTGTATTTGCCCTCACAAAAGCAGGACCCTGCAAGACACCAAGCAGTATATATCTAAGGGAAGCTAATAGGATATTAGTTAATCCCAACCTTTTACCTTGTGTCTCTGAGTGAGGTGGACCACACCACAAACCATTTGTATAGATTTAAAGTTTCTTTATTTTTAGGCCAAGTCACCAGCTGAAAATACCCCATTTAATAAGACTGACTGGGGACGGAGTTAAAGGTGTGGCTCCACCTGTGAAACGCCCCCTCATCCCACTCTGTGGTGAGGAGAAGCAATAGGAATCCTTGTGTGGCTCTGTATATGTAAGTAAAAGACTGAGCAGAGAAAATAGCTTAGAAAAGTGTAGTTAGTAAGCAAGCAGTGGCAGTATTTTCTCTGTGCTCACCTGCTGATAGAGGTCAGACAAAGGACATTCATTAGTGCAAAATATACTTATTACTTTACATTCTGTGGTTCAATTTTAAAACCCACATACTCTCCATTTAAAATGGTGATTTGCTCTCATAGGTATGTACATAAACATAGGGAGGCAACTCTTAGCAGAGGTTCTCTCACTGTTTTGTGGGAGCAATATGATATGTTTGCTAGGTCTGTGAATGGATCCTATATTCCTACTTCTTTTAGACTTTGTGAGCCAAATTTGGGATGAATGTTTGATACCCTCATACATCACCTCACTGACAAAAAAAAAAAGCAAACAACAACAACCTATGAAACCTAGGCCTGGTGGTGTTTATAGCCCCATTTTCTCTCCAAATATTTTTCTTTGGGACCTGTCTCTTCTCTGGGGCATACCTGCACCTGACAGCTCCTACTGGGACCAACTTTGTCCATACCTCATTTTTGTTTTTCACTTTGTAAATACAACCAGTGGTGCAGCAGCACAGAATATACAGAACAGTACTCTACTCAAACATATCCTACAAATACATTGGGCTCCTTCTGTCTTGTTAAGTGCCACAATACATTATAGACCTAAATCTGAAAAGGCTTTTGTGATGGTTTGCAAGGTACTCAGGACTGAGAGTCACCTTGTCACCCCGCCGCTTCTAGCAAGAGGGAGTTTTGCCTGTTGTGGCTGGGGTTTAGCAAGCTAACACCACCAGCCTTTCAGCCACTCAAGCACTCTCTTCTGGTCTATGCCAGCCCCATCTCTGCTTGAAGATTAACAAGAGGTACATCCCAGTCCCTTTGTATCATTCCCCTGTGATATCCAGCCCCTGACATTGGCTACTCATAGAAATCCCAGCTCTTCTGCTCCCAAAGGAGCAGTAACCCCAGTTTATTAGTTTTACTTTCACTTCTCCTGTATAAGGCACAGCAATTCTAAACACTTATAATAAACCAAAATAAGGTTTATTTAAGAAAGAATACAGAGTGATGGAAACAAATGGTTACAATACAAAACAAAAAAATGAAACTCAAACTGGGGCCTACACTTATCAATTGTTACCTTTCCTTTTTTAATAAAGCCGGTTTTCCTCCCAAAGTTCAGTCTATTGCAGAGCTGTCTGACTTTACAGGAACCAGGATCCAATCTTTCATGAAACACACTGCTCAGCAAGATGTCTCCTCAGTGGCCGGATGTAGAGTGTCTTTCCCAACACTGTGGTATACAGAGTCAGTCTTTTGTCTTTATTCCCAAACAAACAGGGTAATCACCTGTTGGTTATAGTGTTCCTTTTAACCTCCACGTGGTTTTGATGTTTATTGTTTATCTTGGACGGTTTTTTCACCTGATTTTTCTTGTACTGGTGCAACTATGGACAGTGGAGCAATGCATTACCTTGCTGCCTGCCAATGACGGGGGCAGAGGGCAGGCCCACCAACAGCAATTCAAGGCCCCAAGGCCAGAGCTGTCCTTAGGTGGTGCGGGGCCCGGGGCTGAAGTGACAAAAGGGTCACTTCCGGGACCGATCGTGCTGGCCAATCGCGCCGGGCCACGGGTCCCCCAAAGCATGGAGTCCGGAGCGGTCACCCCGATATGCCATACCCTAGGGATGGCTCTCCCCAGGGCAGAACAGTCAATGGGCCCCTTAGAAAGGTCCACCTGACACGGGGTGGCGCTGCACCTGCACTGGCTGGTGCCCAACGAGCTGCTGCCGGCTGCGCTGCTGGGCGTGCTCTTCTGGCCCAGCCAGGGCTTCCACATGCCTGCCTGGCTGCCTTTGCTGCTGCCGGTATCACCCCGCAAGCCCTGCGGCCTGCCTGGGCGATTTAAAAGGGCCCGGGGCTCCTGGCCACCACTGCTGTGGTAGCAATGGCATCAGCTGGGAGCCCCAGGCCCTTTTAAATTGCCTGGACCCCTGGGAAATTGCCCCCTTTGCCCCCCCTACCCCCAGCGGGCCTGGTGGAGGCGAGCCCTCAGCTAGCAGGCCGAGAGGAGCGAGTAGTGGTGGGGCCATGGGGGAGAGGAGCCAGGGGGTGGGGCCAGAGGGCAGAGAGAAGCACTGGGCTGGCTGGCTGAGAGGAGTCTAGCGGTGGGCGGGGGAGAGGAGCCAGGGATTGGAGAGGAGTCAGCGGCAGGCGGGGCCTTGGGGCGCAGCACAAGTGTAACGGGCCAGGCCAGGGCCATTCCATGCATGGGCCTGGCACTACTGGTGCCATTGTAAACCCGGTACTGACATAATCAGCTGGCCAGGGACGGGAAACAACTCCCTCCCTCTTGAATGGGCTATTACTGAGAAATATCATTCCCTGGTGACTCACTTTCCTTCCAAGACTATAAGGCATAGTTTTCAATATAGTTACATTATTCTTTAAATACTACCCATACACACATCTCAGAATTATTATAAGTATTGATAAGCTACAAGCTATCAGTAGAGACCTCACATACTACCCTTCCTGGACAAAGACCAAGAAAACAGTGTATTAGGTGCACTGAGTTTGTCAGGTGTGAGACAGGAGTTGCTTGTAAAGAACGGTGAACCCGTTGCCCATTGATATCACTAGGTTTCTGTGTTCCAGCTTTATAAGACAGTCCTTTGTGAAAAGATAAAATAGAGAGATGGCTATGGGAAAAGTAGTGAATGTATATAATTATATTTCTGGGGTATGTACATCCTTCCTATCTGTCCAGATATTATTGTATCTTTTCCAGTTGCTCCTGTTAGTTTCTCCATCTGTTCCATGGTAGATAATGCTGTAAGCGAGGCAGCATCTGACAGACCCTTCTAGCCAGGACTGATTAGAGCCTGCAAGCTATTCCTTGGTGTTGATTGGAAGCACTTGTTCATTTAATATCTACAGTGCACCAAGGTTAGGGTAAGGGCAAGCTTTTTGTGCCCAGCATTAAGGGAAGTGCTTTAAATATACAGCCCAGTAGTCATGTACCTTTTCTCCCTGTAATCCCTCTTTAATTGTTCCATTTTTATCCAGGCAATTAGTTTTAGCTTTTATGACAGAAGCTACTTGTCAATTTGTCCAAAAAGTCATAATTTCAAATGAATTCTGTGAGGAGGAGGTCAGCAATCAGACAGCCATCATGTGATCCCCCTCCATACCTTCTTTAATTACTAATTAGGTTTCCACAGAGCCATGACAGCCAGTACTGTATTTGAATACATTTTGTGCAGTGGTCAGTATACAGCAATATCCTGTGCTTAAGCAAATGTATTGCCTTTCTCACAAAAGTTCTCAGTATGCTACAAAAATGAATACGTGCTAATCCTTTTTGCTCTATCTGTTAGGGTTTTGATGACTGCTTCCTCTTCAGCTAAGCTGCGAAGCACAGCACACAAAGCATGAAGACCTCCCCCGTCCTTTTAAAAAAAATGTTTGAACCACTGTTAGCAGTAAAAGCAAGAGGGACCATCTGTGACCCAGTAACTTATTGCTTTCCCATCACCATAGAGCATCTTCACAGAGATGCGCTACAGTGGCACAGCTGCATCACTGTAGTGCTTCTTGTGTAGACCTGCCCTCAGTCTCTCTAGTTTTGTCAGCTCTGGCTAGTTGGAGTGAATTCTCTGGATCATGCAAGCCGCTTTTTTTTTTTGAGGACTCTGGTGGGGGTGTTTGCTGGTTTTATTTTCATGGTGTCATTGCTTCTCACATTGCGTATTATATTATTGCATTGTGTTCAGAACCAGAACCCTTGCATGGGTGAGTGGGGATGGGAAATGGTGGTGGAAGGAGGAGTGCAAGGAGCCTCTCTCATTTTGTACCTATTCACAACATCCAGTCTCTCTCTGTGGGGGGCACAACAATGAGCATTAGCTGCATAAAAGCAACAAGGAAGGACAAAGCTTTTCCATTCTTCACACCCCAGCTAGTCTTTTTGACCTTGGAAGGCACCACCCAAGGGGTGATTCAGCAGGCATACTTCCGCTGCACATCCAGGAGGCACAGAGCTCCTCCAGGGTGGAAGATCAAGTGCCTCCCATAACACATACAGACCCGGTCCTTCCTCTTTCTTCAAGGTGTTTCACAAAGCTTTTGCCATTGCATACCACATAATGGTGCTCACTGAACAGCGACGGTGTTGGATTGCTGGCTGAGTTCTGCATTTTATCATGTATCGGAACTTAGATATGAGATCAAAAACAGTAGATCATGGTTATGCCCTACAGTAAGCTCTGGGTTCACACTTCTGCCAGTTACATGAGCTGCAGCTGATAGCCTAGCGCAAGAAGATGGAATGCTTACCCTGCTCCAAACAGAATATACACATATTGTTCATGGTCTGAATTTATCCTCTTCCTGGGTTTTGTCTTCATTTAACAAACACCACCAGCAACTTCACCCTAAGTTTCCTCCTGGGTTTGGGGGTCTTTTTTAGAATTTTCCCTGTAAGACCCCTCTTACCCTGGAGATAGTTCCCTCCTCCTGAAAAAGGCATACTAAAGGCTCAGATCTCTTAGACTGGAGCTAATAGGACCCACCTGACAGGATGAGTCAGCAGAAGTCTAGCACTTTCATTAGGGCTATTCTGCTGACAATCCCTGCAGTCCTATGCAGGACCCTAGAATCTCTGCTGTCACATATTATTGGTGTTTTTTCATGAGTAACTAGAAACTTCAATTTTCCTTACAATTAGTTTTAATGAATACTGGAAGACCCTCAGGAACTAAAGTAATGTGTATACAAGAGACTAAAGCTGTGACAGAACCATAGGGAACTTGCATTGAATTTGTATACTGTATAATATTACAATCCTAAGGCAAAACAATAAACTGATGGAAAATAACATGAATGAGTGCCTCTCATTTTCTGAAATATACTTTTCCATAGTGAGTAATTCAACACTGCAACCTGATGCTTTTGCCACAAAATCACTGTGCATCATTACAGGCTAGCAAAAGACAGGGGAAAATAAATCTAAGAGCTGTTTGATGAGAGGTTTTGGGAAGACAAATTGATAACAGAGCAAACTCTGTGCTGATATGTGGCCAGCAGAACCCAGTGCAGTCACAGAGTTTATAGATTTTTATTTAGAGATTTTTAAAATGATCTATAATGGTAGCATGGGACAAAGATTGTTGAAAGGAGGAATGCCTTGCTAGACACTTAGTATTACTCCTTGCACCCCACAAATAAAGTCGACTAACCAAGTCCTAAGTAATGATTCTGTAACATAAAGTGAACCAGGCACCAAACTTTTTAAGAGTATATTATCAAAGACTCACGTCTGAGGATTACAGCTAGTTGCTTGACCTGGGTTCTGTCTCTAACCCACAGCATCATACAGCAACTCAGCATCAGTCTCGGTGGAAAAGATTTCAAATGGGTAAATACTGAGATCCCAGCGATTAGATACAAGTTACCTTTCACCACCTCTCCATATGCATCCTGTGCTCATTGAAATCAATAGAAAAACTCCCATCGATTGTAATGGTACAGTTTAAATGAATTGGGCCAGACCCTGTAAAGAACCCCTGCATGGTACCCCATTAGCTCAGTGAGATTTCCATGGACCTGTGATTCAGGTCCTTTGTGTGTACTGAAATCACAAAAAATGGATAAGACTGCAAATGGCAATGGTATCATAAGCAATATTACTTTGATCTCCATTCTTTTCAGAGGATATTAAATGCTTCATAAAGAAGTACATTCTATGTCAAATTGTCCATGTATAATTCAGTAACTGTACAGTTCTTCACAGCAAAAACATTAAAATGATGAATCCCAGAATTGTAAAATCAATACAAAATCTTTTCAAATATTACATGAAGTTGATACATGAAAGGAATTCTGGTTGAATTTAATAATGTATCAGCATTACAGGAAAAGTGCCCGTAGTGCCAACATACATATGTCTAGATGGCAACTGGCAATTACTGTAATATAATGTACTGTATAAATTAAGAATATATGCATTATGCACATAGACTGAATCACCTTGGTAATAAAAGGAAACATTTATGAACCATTCAAAGAGTGATACACTTAAGCCCAGAAATTTAGTATTTAGTTAATTCCAAAGTGACTTAGTTTCATTATCTATTCCCAATGGACAGAACAAGCTATTCTATCATTCATAAAAGGTATCCAATAGTGAAAGAGGCTATAGCCCAGATCATTAACAGTATTTAGGCTACTAAGTTCCATGGAAATCAATGAGAGCTATGTTCCTAAATACCTTTCAGGATCTGGACCTACAAACCTGTTTCACAACCCTGTGTACCCTCACATTTGCTGATGAAGTCAACTGGAGTTGAGGATGATCAGGACCCTACTGGACTGAGGCCAGAGTTGGATTCTGTCAAAGATAGATTGTAGTTTTCCACTTACCTGAAACCATTTCTGTATACAATACTGGAGGAACACAAAGATCTTAAACTTGATCTTTAACTTTACATTGAATTAATCTCTATTAGACAAAGTTTGACAACACATTTCACATACTACCAGACATTTATACTGACAATACATACATGGTCCAGCAGACCAGGTCTCTCAGATGAGACACCACAATACCCATTAGAGGAACTGGATGTTTGCCTTGGGGCATTGAAATATAATGAGCTAAAAATTTATCCATTCTCCAACTGTGTTAACCTGATTTCATTTAATAACTGGATGGAAATACCCATTTCTCTAAAACTGTAGAGTTGACTACCCTTCATGCCATTTTGTAGCAGATACTACTGGTTTGTGCTGGTAGGGTTTAAAAAAACCAAACCAAGTAACCATACTGACATTTTTGTGGTTCATGTTTATTCTGCACACATTACAAAATCCTTCTCTATGCTTCTGGCAAAGCTGACCAGCTCATCAGAAAGGTACTGCCTTATAGAACAAAAGAAAACTAATAATTAACTATTAAGTGGTATTCCTTTCATTGCTGGATAAATTTAATTGTAAGCTAATTGCTTTAGCATTTGAGTATGGATTAAATTAGTCTCCTTGTGCAATGTTACTACTAAGCACTGGGAATTGATACTGCGGTAGCTTTGCATGTTTTAGCAGGGAGATTTCCTTACACCTGTGAAGCAGCAGAGAGGGAGAAGTCGGTAACCAAGGCTGGTATTTTTGGCAGACCAAAGATTACCTCACAGTCAGCTAAAACAGATAGGTAGAGTAAGGCTTGATTGGGAAAAACTTTGAAGTCAAGCACAAAATGTTTGTGTGTGATGTGGTAGAAGACAGCGAGTGTCGCTGGTGTGACAGGAAGTGGCTAGTGAGATGATCAGAGTGACAGCAACATTTTCAATGGACTTGAGTGGGGCAAAGTGACAGTAGTTGAGGTTGGAAAGGAACAGGTTGTAGTAGTTAAACCACAAAATGAGCAAGGCTTGGATGAAAGTTTCTGCAGCTTAATCAGAGAGGAGACGTCAAATCTTGGAAACATGCAAGAAATTTAGCATGATTTGGACATGGCTCGGAGAGGACCATATAAATAGATACCAAGACCAGAAAGGACTATTGTGGTAATCTAATCTGACCTCCTGTAGAATGTAGGCTGTAGAATTTCTCCAAAATAATTCCTAGAGCATATATTTTTAAAAATCCAATCTTGATTTAAAAATTGCTAGTGATGGATAATTTACCAAAGCTGTTCCAGTAGTTAATTACCTTCACTGTTAAAAATGTACACCTTATTTCCAGTCCAAGTTTACCTAGTTTCAGCTACCAGCCCTTGGATCATGTTATACCTTTTTCTGCTAGACTGAAGAGCGCCATAAATATTTGTTCCCATGTAGATACTTATAGACTGTAATCAAGTCATCCTTTAACCTTCTCTGTTAAGCTAAATAAATAGAGGTTCTCGGCTCTATTACTAAAAGGCATATTTTCTCATCCTTCAAATCATTCCTGTGGTTATTCTCTGAATCCTCTACATGTCAACATCCTTCTTGAACTGTGTCCACTTCTGGTGTCAACAGTATTCCAGCAATGGTCACACCAGTACCAAACACAGAAGAAAAAACCTTCTCTACTCATACAGAAATTTCCCTGTTCACGCATTCAAGGATTGCATTAGCCTTTTGAGGGCAGCATCAGACTGGGAGCTCATGTTCAGCTGATTATTCACCATGACCCCAAAACTTTTTCAGACTCATTGCTTCCCAGAACAGGGTCCCCCACCCTGTAACTGGTATCCATATTAACTGCAGATAGACTATACTACAGAATTTCTGCAGTGACTTTAGGGAAATGACTGATGGCCCCAATCCTACAATAAGCAGATGTCAATTGAAGTGGAGAGCACTTAGTACCTTACCAAAGGTGTTCAGCATGTTGCAGGATTACTGCAGGAATCTATTTCATAATTCTCCCTTGTGTTAAATCACATCATATCAATATTCTGTATTGTCAGTTGATAACATTATGCAGTGTGACATTTTGGGTCAAAGGTGGTAATAATGCCCCTTTTACTAATCTGAATTCATGGGTCACAGTATTTCATTACTTGCACAGCTTCGATACAGATAAGTGTATAGTGTAGGAAAAGAAGGAATTGTAGTTTGTGTAAAGCTATTAGCAGAACAGTACTTAATTTTAAATTATGGCATCCATATCATCTGACTTTCCTTGCTTAGTATTTTTATGCCTGGGAGAACCTCAACTTCAGATATATTCTTTTTCTAAAGTAAAAACTGTGCTGTACACAGTAATATGCCCCTTTATTGGCGGGGGGGGGCGGTAAGAGGGGAAGACTTTTTGTAGTTTTGTTACCAACATGGACATTTAACAGTTTTTACTGGTCAACTTGCTAAGCATCACAAAGCTATTTATTTTCTACTTTTTGTAAATTTTAAATACATTAAGTCTCATATCATATTAGCACAGTGTCATCAGGACACCATTAAATTAAACAGGATACCACGGCAGCATCATATCCAGCAATCTGTTGACTGGATACATGAACAAGCAAATCAGAAATGGAATATGGGTATGTATTCTCCCCATCAGTTCTTTTTAAACTGAAGCTATTAAATTCTTCAGGCAAGCAAAGAATAACTGAGCACACAAAAATGATAGAAAGATTAATAAATACCGGTAACTGCTGACTTAAAAGCTTTTCATCAGCAGCAGGCTGAGGGAATACAAAGCAGGCAATAACTACCTGAGTATAATGAATTGGGTGCTGAGGGAATCAAGATGACAAAACAGAGAACATTCCTTTTATTGAAAAGTCTAAACAAAATCAGATACAAATTTAGCAATAGGGCAGAATCTAAACTGCTAAGATACATAAAGTCATTCTTTGCCAAGAGATAGCAGAAGTCAGGGCCTTTCAAGTTGAGCAACACTGGGGATGTGTATTTTCTTAGTGCAACTTATTTATTTCCACTCTATACAGCAGTCCAGGAATAGAGGTAGGTCACAAAAGCATGCAGGCAATTCCTCTCTTCAGTAATTTCAGCCAAAACACCAATACCTGGCTCTCATGGAGTAATTCTGTCCTAAAAATCAACTCTGGGTAGGGAGCTTAAGGCAGTGTGTAAACTCCCCTGATTCTTTCAACAGCTTCCCACCTTCCCCACAAAGAAGCTACATTACAAAATTAACTACAGTATAAAGATTTCTTCAGAGACTGAACAGTGCTCACACAATAAGAAAAACAACTTGTAAAACTATGTGTAACAACATCTAGTGCCTTCTACCATAATAGTAAACTTGTGGGTTAAAAGTTTTGATTGAAATTGTTTTTCAAGCAATAAGGACAGTGGGCAAAATTTTCAAACCTGGATGCCTAAATTAGGTCCTACATCCTGATCAGAAGTCACCTGGTTTTCTTTTGAAGTCAATGGGACTTGCAGGTGGGCTCAGCAATTCTGAAAATCAGACCACTCCTGTTTAGCTGTCTAGATATGGATTTCAAAACCTAACTTATGCATTGAGGTTTGAAAGTGTTGAGCAGTATCAAAGCATCTCTGGCTGAGGTAGCATAAAGACCTTAAGATAATGAAAACACAGATTGAGCCAAGAAGGTGATCAAACTATTTGATCTGGATGGAAAACACAAGTGCTCAGCAATAAAATGGGGAGCCAGGCTCATCCTTCACATTATTTACAAGTGAATTCTTAGTTGACTAGTCTTCTATCGACCTTGATATAAACCCTCTAAGTGGAAGTGCGCTTGGGCATTTATAGGATTCTGCCATTTGTTTCAGACAGGGTAGAGTTCTGCTGAACAAATGGAATGTACTGAAGAGAGACATGGAATTTGAGATTTCAGTTCACTAGCAGAACTCCATGGGGAATATCAGACAGCACCTGCTGAAACTACAGCATTATCACCATCAGGTTTCATAAGCAATAAGTTCACTTATTAATTTAAGGTAAATTATGATTCCTGTAAATTACAATTTCTATTCTGTCAATCTCATAGTGATGGTTTTAAAAGCAGGCTATCTCTTCGAGTCATCTTAAAAAATACCAATGATATTTTATTCATATAAAATCCTTTTAATAAAAACACAGCAAACAACCTTGTAATTCACTATTCAACAGAGAACCAACACAGTCTGGGCACAACAAAAATCCCACTTAAACCCTATTTTGAGTATTTAAATGCACAAGTCTTGCATTTGAATTGGCCCTCTGCCCGAAGGTGATTTTCACTCTAATACACTAGATACACTACAAATCACAGACAACATTCACAGGGCTATCCCCACTTCTCAGCAAAAATTTAATAGCAGAGTGCTATGGTTAGGTCTCTTAATAATATAGTTTCAGAGCTTTTAGAAAATATACTAGAGTACGTTTACTAGTATTCTGTGAAGAGTTACCAAAAGTAATTAAAACTAAAACTCCATTTGTTAAAGGACTAGAGAAAGTACACTTTGGGTATGTCTACACTACGAAATTAGGTCGAATGTATAGAAGTCGGTTTTTTAGAAATCGGTTTTATATATTCGAGTGTGTGTGTCCCCACAGAAAATGCTCTAAGTGCATTAACTCGGCGGAGTGCTTCCACAGTACCGAGGCTAGAGTCGACTTCCGGAGTGTTGCACTGTGGGTAGCTATCCCACAGTTCCCGCAGTCTCCGCTGCCCATTGGAATTCTGGGTTGAGATCCCAATGCCTGATGGGGCTAAAACATTGTCACGGGTGGTTCTGGGTACATATCGTCAGGCCCCCGTTCCCTCCCTCCCTCCGTGAAAGCAAAGGCAGACAATCGTTTCGCGCCTTTTTTCCTGAGTTATCTGTGCAGACGCCATACCACGGCAAGCATGGAGCCCGCTCAGCTCACTGTCACCGTATGTCTCCTGGGTGCTGGCAGACGCGGTACTGCATTGCTACACAGCAGCAGCAACCCATTGCCTTGTGGCAGCAGACGGTGCAATAGGACTGGTAGCCGTCATCGTCATGTCCGAGGTGCTCCTGGTTACCTCTGTGAGGTCGATCAGGAGCGCCTGGGCAGACATGGGCGCAGGGACTAAATTTGGAGTGACTTGACCAGGTCATTCTCTTTAGTCCTGCAGTCAGTCCTATTGAACCGTCTTATGGTGAGCAGGCAGGTGATACGGATTGCTAGCAGTCCTATTGCATCATCTTCTGCCGGGCAGGCAAGAGATGAGGCTGGCTAGCAGTCCTATTGTACTATCTTCTGCCGAGCAGCCATGAGATGTGGATGGCATGCAGTCCTTCTGCACCGTCTGCTGCCAGCCAAAGATGTAAAAGATAGATGGAGTGGGTCAAAACAAGAAATAGACCAGATTTGTTTTGTACTCATTTGCAAACCCTCCGCCCACCCCCGTCTAGGGGACTCATTCCTCTAGGTCACACTCCAGTCACTCACAGAGAAGGTGCAGCGAGGTAAATCTAGCCATGTATCAATCAGAGGCCAGACTAACATCCTTGTTCCAATAAGAACAATAACTTAGGTGCACCATTTCTTATTGGAACCCGCCGTGAAGTCCTGCCTGAAATACTCCTTGATGTAAAGCCACCCCCTTTGTTGATTTTAACTCCCTGTAAGACAACCCTGTAAGCCATGTCGTCAGTCGCCCCTCCCTGCATCAGAGCAACGGCAAACAATCGTGCATCTGAGTTGAGAGTGCTGTCCAGAGCAGTCACAATGGAGCACTCTGGGATAGCTCCCGGAGGCCAATACCGTCGAATTGTGTCCACAGTACCCCAAATTCGACCCGGCAAGGCCGATGTAAGCGCTAATCCACTTGTCGGGGTGGAGTAAGGAAATCGATTTTAAGAGCCCGTTAAGTCGAAATAAAGGGATTCATCGTGTGGACGGGTGCAGGTTTACATCGATTTAACGCTGCTAAATTTGACCTAAAGTCCTAGTGTAGACCAGGGCTTTGAGATGCCTAATCTATGTTTTTTAATTGTATTTGATTACTAATTTGCAAAATTACATCCTTAGCATTGATTTTTGAGTTATTCATCCAATTTAGTGAGGCTCTACTGAATAGTCAGGTTTGATGTAATGCACTTTAAAGCATTTCACAATCTTAAAAGTCAAAGCTTAATTCTCATCTAGAAAAAGACAATAGCATAAAACACGATACACAAATATAGTGTACAGTTTAAGATTCTTAGTCAGTATGAAAACATAAGAGGACTCTGTCCCAGTCATACTTAAAGTAGTATGGACTGACTGACAGGCCCTTTAGACTCAGAACTGGCAAGTTAGCTAAAAAGGCGGAAGTGTACTGTTGTAAAGAGAGGCATTATGAGGGAAGCAGTAGAACATTTCTTTTCCATGGCTACATTCTTGGGGATGCAAGATAGTCATAACAAATCCAACTGTCATCACTAACACACCAACAGTAAGAATCAGGCCGGATATTAGGTTATCTGAATGGTTCCATCTCTCTTCAGACAGCTTCAGATAACATGCTGTTGGGATGATAAAAACAAGTGGCGTAGCACTGAGAATCCCCTGGGAGGAGGAAACAAAAAAACCCATAAGCGCACATATTCACATCTCCAGCACAAAACAAACATTTATAATTAGTTTATAGTTAAATGGTTGTAATTAGATCTGTGCAAAAAGTTTCCTATGAAATGAAACTAGAATAGTAGCTTTTCTTCAGGGTGGTTTCAATCATCAAAACCCAAATAGACTGCAAAGGAATCTGCACTATAATTTGAAATGTCTCAGGATGAAGGAAACAGTTACAACTTACTCATTTTACTGTAACAGGGTGAAATTTTACCCTACATGAACTTGCTTTCTATTAAGCCAAAATTACATGAAAAATGTCAGCTCCAGAAGTACAGTAAATCCCACATTTTGAATAGCTTTGAAATATTTTATCATATGAAATATTTAGGAACATTTCCTCACAGGCTTTTAGAAAAAATGTAAAGGGGCAGTATTATTCATTAATCCTTATAGTTCTTTCATGCACTATCACAAAACACCTACTTGGATTTCCTTAAAGTTTTTACCTTTCAGTAAAACAAAGAAAAGCTCCCTGTGCATGATAAACATCAATGCAGCAGTTTAACTTGCTCCTAGCAGCTGCTCAGAACAATATTGTTGAGCAATGCCTCCAAACACAGACCCTGAGTCAGGAAACCATCCCTGTTCAGGACAACAGTTATGCATGTTGTCAAGGTTCCTTCCCTATTCTGAACTCTAGGGTACAGATGTGGGGACCTGCATGAAAGACCCCCCTAAGCTTATTCTTACCAGCTTAGGTTGAAAACTTCCCCAAGGTACAAACTTTGCCTTGTCCTTGAACAGTATGCTGTCACCACCAAGCATTATAAACAAAGAACAGGGAAAGATACCACTTGGAGACATCTTCCCACAAAATATCCCCCCCAAGCCCTACACCCCCTTTCCTGGGGAAGACTTGATAATAATCCTCATCAATTGGTACAGGTGAACACAGACCCAAACCCTTGGATCTTAAGAACAATGAAAAATCTATCATGTTCTTAAAAGAAGAATTTTATTTAAAGAAAAGGGGAAAGAATCACCTCTGTAAAATCAGGATGGTAAATACTTACAGGGTAATCAGATTCAAAACACAGAGAATCCCTCTAGGCAAAACCTTAAGTTACAAAAAGACATAAAAACAGGAATATACATTCCCTCCAGCACAGCTTATTTTACAAGCCATTAAACCAAAGAAAATCTAACCCATTTTCTAGCTAGATTACTTACTAACTTTACAGGAGTTGTAAGGCTTGCATTCCTGATCTGTTCCCACCAAAAGCATCACACAGGCAGAAAAACCCTTTGTTCCCCGCCCCCTCTCCAGATCTGAAAGTATCTTGTCTCCTCATTTGTCATTTTGGGTCAGGTGCCAAAGAGGTTACCTTAGCTTCTTAACCCTTTACAGGTGAAAGGGTTTTGCCTCTGGCCAGGAGGGATTTTATAGCACTGTATACAGAAAGGTGGTTACCTTCCCTTTACATTTATGACACATGTGCTGAACTTTTAAGGAAACTAACTAAACGTCTAGCACATGCTTAAGTGCTGTCCTGGATAGGTACGGAGTTAAGCGTGTGATGAAGTATTTTCTTAATAAAGCACCAGTGCAGGCTAAAATATTGTTGCAGCCATGCATCATTTGCTATCAGAGAGCTCTGCATTTCTGTGCATGATTTTGGAACTTGTCACCTTCTTACACACACTTTATGAGTAGTTTGCATTAATTTCAGTTAATGCAACCCATAAATTTGTTGATTATGGAGAGTGCAGGGTGTGAGGTAAATCCATACGTTAATGTGTCTTTGTTTCATTCATCTGTATTTTCTTGTTACTTATATTGTCATGCTGGGAAGTGTTATTGGCAGTCATCAGTTACAGACCAAGTAGAAGTTCATTCAGGCTACATGATGGAGCAATTAAATGGCCCTTTTGCTTAGTGATAGCTGAAACAACAGAAGCAATTGCCCAAGTCATGGACAACCATGGCAAGGCCTAGAAGCTACACCCTGTGCCCACGGGGTTTTCCTAGAGTCTGACTGCAAACACAGGGAATTGATTTATTGGCAGCTATATCTGTGTTTGGATTAAAAGAAGCAGAAAGCAGGGAGAAAGTGAGCTGACAGCAATTGAAGCGGTGGTGATCATAGTGCTTGGGAGGAAGTCAAGAGACAGAAATTCTTTTAGGCATAATACTCAATGAGAAGGCAGACTAGGCTTTCTGAACAAAGAAACTGCTTCCTGTTTGTTTCTACTATGTTCAGGGAAACAGGACTTTGATATAATCTTGTTTATTTACAAAAATGTACACAAAGAGATACCAAACTCATCTCTCAGCTTCTTCTCCCAATGGAAACAACCTGGCAAGGACTCAGATATTGGCTAACTGCATGGGCTAAAAGGGACAACATTATTATATTTATGGAACCCTTACTTATATGGAAGATTATTTAAAAACAAAAACAAAACAAAAAAGACCCCACACTTTTGAGTCCTCAGTAACTCCATGCAAGTTTATCTTCTAGTCCCAAACAATTTATTTACAAACATGGTGTAAGTATTCCATAATATATCCCAAAACATAGTCCATATCACCCCAATGTAAATAAAACTCCTCTTCCTTCTGGGGTGAAACCCTGCTCCTTCCAGCAGGGACTCCCCCAGCCTCTCTGCTGGGAGTATTCTCCTTTTACCATTCCTCTGGTCCAGCTCTCCAACAAGGAGATGCCAGTGGGTAAGCCCCTCCACTGCTCTCCCTTCTTTCAGCCTTCTCTGGCCCTTGGCTCTGGCTTAGGGTCAGCAGGCAACTCCCGCTGCTGCTGCTGCTGCTGCTGCTCCTTTCAGCCATCTGTTCCTAGCTCTTTGGCTTGGAGACACCAGCCAGCAAATCCCTCTTGCTGCTCTCCTACCTTTAGCTTTCTCCCAGGAAGCACCTCCTTTCTTTGGCAGTTGTCTTCTCCTACCTTGCTCCTGATTCACTTAGTCTGCTCTGATTCTCACTAGATCTCACCAGGACTCTTATTGGTCCCCAAATGCTGCCCTGCCCTCTTAATTGGCCCATCTGGGAACACTTGGCCTGGAACAAGAGTGATGAGGCCAGTTTCACTTAATGGGCAAGCTACTCTGTTACACAGTCTTTAACACTTTGTGTTGTGTAAGTATTAAAGACAAGAAAAACCTTAGTATCTGTCTTTAAACTAAATTCCCGGTTTTGGAGCCTCTGCCTTCAATTTGAGGCAGTTTCAGAGTCTTAGGGATGGCACTTTGCAAGAGATATATTTTCCCTCCTATGAGGTCATTTTTTGGATCCCCCACACTCTGGCCTTCCCATAGTGAAGACGGTGGTGGTGGCTCAAGTGCAAAGGAAAGTCCAATAGTAGTGGAAGAAATTGGCTGCAACTGCCCTTCTGCCAGGAGCCTGACAGAAATCCAGGCTCAAAAGTCAGCAGCACTACCTGGGGCAGAGCCATGGCTAGAGGATGTAGTGACTCAATGTGAGATACCTGTAATACTACAGTAACTCTAACAATTTCCTAACAAGTGTCAACATTTTAACAGGTCCCGTTATACTCCACTGTCTTATCTAATTTGTACTTAACTACTGGTAGTCATGGCCCATAGCCATCAGCCACATCCTTTGATAAGTCTATTTCACTGTAGATTTACTCTTGAAGGTTATGAAAGTCCTCTGACTATCCAGCCTGAACTTTTCTTCCTTAGCTTCAGGACATTGTTCTTTTATCTTAACTTCTGAGGAGGTAAATAATTCCTTTCCTTCTGTGACACTGTTAACACTACACTATGTTACATTTAAAAGAATACTGTCATTTTTCAGAATTTCATTTATATTAAAGAGTGATTAGTAAATAATGGAGCATTACGTTCACTTACGTTCAGCTCTAAAACTATTCCAAGGCAATCATACACTAAAGATATGCTTGTGGCTACAGCAACAACAATTACTGTCACAGCAACATGGAGAATGGTAGTAAGGGTCCCACTGAAAAACACATTGGCAATTACCTGAAATGAAAACACAGTTTGCAACTTTACTTTGGCCCTTTATTTATTTTAACAAGCAGCATGTTTTAAATTCTATATGCTATGATTTATAATGCAACTGAAAGGAACAGTGAGAATGTTATGGCTCTCAACCATCTCAAATTCTTGACTTCAGTGAGAGGTGTCCCTCCTTTTCCAGACATTGTTTCATATTAAAATTATGCAAAAAACCCCAACATTTGACTTTGCTATATTTTCAAGACATAGTGGTGCTCTTCTCATTCACCTGATAAACACAGTGAAACCTTCTTACCATGAAGTCATTTATGAAAAGAAAAGATTTCCTACAGATTTCCCATTAATCAATTACAGTACAGTGAAACATTCCAGGACTTTCCCTCTACTTCACTATAAATCTGCTGCCCCAATCAGTTGCAACCACCTCCTGCATACTATACTTTGTGAGTCACCACACTGGAGTTCACTACATGCCAGTTCCATTACACCATACTGAGAATTTAAGCAGCAGTATTCAAGAAAACAATATTAAGTTTAAGAAATCACAAGAAAAAGCCCACTAAATGCTATAGCTAGCATGCACCAGACCATTAGGTATTAATATTTACATAAGATTAGTCAATAATTGCAATTAGGACAGATCTCTCCATATAATTTACAGATTAATCATATGATTAAAACATCATGGAAAAAGAGATAAATGTCTCACTTCTCTAGTCACAAAACATTCAATGGGGAAAGTCAGGATTATAGTGACTCCATAGCAAAACCTTCCAAATGTAGCAAGATCATCGTCTCTGCAATAGTTTTCAAATATATCTCCTAGAGAACAGTGAAAAATTAAATTATTTCAAATTAATGACAACTGTGGCTAATTATTAGTTGACATTTACACTTATGCAAATAGATAAATCACCAGAATAACTGTACACAAAAACTTGAGATTTTGTGACCCACTTTTGGAGACATAAATCAGAAAATGATGATTAGATAATCACAAATTACATTCAAAATTAACTTTCACGACCCCAACAGTAACAGCATTTTCTATTATTTCGTGTGTTCTCAAGATCATTTCCATTTGAGTATTTACGTATCTATCATACACATATTACAGGGTTAAGCCTATTGTCATCCTATTTTTTGCAGCTTTCTTTTTTAGATGACTTTGTAAAGGTGCTTCTGGTGTTTGTTTGTTTTTTTAATCGGTATGTGACACAGTTTTAGAAAGAAAAACATTTGGTTAAAACAAACAGATTTCCTTTTTGTTATTCTTAGGACAAGAACAATCACATAAGGAAGACTAGATGGGTACAGCTAGAGAGCTGAAGTTCCTGTGTATCATATTACAGGATCTAATCTCAGCTGCAACACTATACTGGGGGATTTCAAACATTCAAAGCCCTATGTAAACATATGGATTATTAACTGGTAATTCCTTTTGCATCAGTTTACTACTATACTGCTATACAATTCAAGTAAACACCTTACCTAGTGATTATAGCAAAGGACCTGGGGAAAGGTGACCATGGGATCGAGTTCAGGCTGAATGACTAACTTACCATGGAACATGAACAAATCTTAAGACTATACCTACATGGCCTACCAGGTGATTTCCACCTCTGATTTCCATTATACTATATATGACTTGCTACTTTTAGGAGTCCAGTAGAGCTCAAGAAACAACCAGATTTGTTCTGGAGAAAGAAGAGATTGAGGGAACTGGTGAAAAAGATGGATGATGAGATGGAATTAGTGTATAATATACTATAGTGTATAGTATATATATATATATATATATATATATATATATATATATATACACACACACAGACAAAATGAGAAGTATGATTTTCCCAGTCCTGAAATATATATTTTTAGTCATTCTGTACTCAGCCAGTCCAGCTAGAAAGATGGGTATAAGCAATGACTAGAGTACATTGCTTTCCTGGATAAACAAATGTGGGGAGGAGGGGGAGGAAGGGAGTGAAAATCCCCTGCTCCAAGCATAGCTAAATGCTGCTGTCTGCCACAAAAAGATGAGGTGATAAACCTTCTCTTACAGCTTTAAACTGGACCGTAAAAGAATTGTGAAACCACTGAAGAAATGTCTCTAAAATTGTTTGGCTGACTTGAGAAACAATGATGTATTTAACAAATTTCTTCCTCCCTTAATGCTTACCTCCCTCTTCCCATTCATTCCCAAAGACAGAGAGAGAGTGAAATCTGTTTCAAAGACAGCGAGAACCCTATGGTACATTTCTGACATTAATAATCTAGGCTGCAGTTTCAAAGAAAGTACATACCTGAGTTGTGAAAAATGAAAAATTTAAACCCTGTTTAGATAGAGGATCCTCAAGGCAAAAGACGGTATGTTTTTAGGAATACTAGACAGAAAGTTGCTCCCTGCACACACCAACCTCCCTCTCTCCTCGCTGCTAGAAGGGAAGCTGACTTCCCCCCCCCTTCACTCTCTCAGAATGTCTCTTTTCCCCCTCAGCAACTTCCACAGAGATTTGTGTGTGTCAGTCATACCAGTTAGTGGCACCTTAACCACTTGCACTCCAGGGCAATTTCATCCTGAAGGAGTGCAGATGATGGAAGTATCATTGCTCTACTCCGTCAAAATTCTGCTGGGCGCATGGGAAACAGCTCTGTTAGCCACTATAAGAGCACTGCCAGCAGAGCGTGTTGAGGGGATGTGTGGAAACTATTTAAGCTTTTATATGTACTCATCATATTTCCCCATCCACTCTGGCCATGCTCTACTCCTGGGCAGTTCTGTTTATTTTTGTGCTTTACTAATCCCATACAATCCTTCCAACAAAAGGAAGCAGTTTTGTGCTAATGTTTCTCCTTGGTGTGGACTTTCCACCAGCAGGGCTCTGCTCCTGGGTCTACACCATCTTCCACAAGCGCATAGGCCCTGGGTTGGCTTCTCACCCCACTCCCATATTTTTTGACTATTAAGTAAGAAGGATAAATCCCAGACATTCCTTTTCAAGTTTAAATAAAAAGACAATGATCAGCTTGGCATTTCCTCTTCTCTCTATCCTGCAGGGAGTTAACTGAACTCAAACAAAAAGGGTGGAAAGTATCAGAAGGCCAAGCCTTAAAAATAGATGTGTAGAGTATCTTACCTTCTGTGTAACCAGTAAATGTCACATATCCACATACAGCAAACAGCACACTGATAAACAGAGCGAGTGAGACAGACACATGAGTGATGCGAGACCAGTTACTCAGAGTGGGTTCTTCCAAAGAGCCATAGATTAAAAAGCTGTTATGATGGCAAACGAATGCTGAAACACACATGGCAATTAAAAAACAAACATACGTTTCATTAAAAATAAAAATTTTGTACCATGCTAAGCTTGTGGACTCCAGGGCAGGAAAATATAGCACAGTTTAAATCAATTCATTATTATAAATACAAATGAAGGATGCAGTGCATGGCAAACATCAAACGACTTCACATTTTGGATATTTATCTCATTCTACGTGGGTCTCCGCCTTCCACTCAGCCGTATGATTCTGACTTCTCATCCCCTACAATGCCACCTGGCTCTCCCCTGCCAACCCCAGACACAGCTTCCTGCTCACAATTCCACTTCAATGTCCAGTGCCTCCTTCTGGTGCTCCCCTCAGGTTTACACCATGACCCACAACAACTACTTAGATTTCTGGAGCCTAAACTACCACTTGATCCTGTCTGGGGCTTCTCTGTTAACTGTGCCCCAGAATGTACAGATGAAAAAATCCAGAGGATGTGACATTTCCCACTCTGGGACGACAGGCATGTTGTGCAGTAACAAACAATAGGAAGACCCCAGAGTATCAGCACACTAGAGCCTACAGAGGGATATCAGAACAGTGGGAATAGAAGTTAGAGTGGGGACTATGCATATCAGAGGATATTTATCCAAACCTGAATAAAGGTTTAATTCTGGCTAATGGAAAAAGATTAGGGCTAGCTCTAATTTTGCCTAAACCAGCTTAACACTATGGTAAAAACTTAAAAGGAAAATGCATATGCCATGCAGGTCCAATCGTAAAGTAAAATTATTTAAACCATTAGGGCTGACTGCAGATTGAGAAGAGATGTTCAGACACACACACACACACACTTACCAAATGACATCACCCCAATGGCTTGTATTGCATTAGACTTTGCAAATATCCAGGCAGACTCTGTTTTGGGTCTAAAACAGAAATTAGTTTTAACTGAAAGTCCCCTAAAGGTGATCGATGATTAAAATTATTTTAAAATACTACATATAACACAGTAAGACTAGGCAGATCCTTCTGAAAAAAACTCCTTTGCACATTAGATCATGATGCTTTGGTAATAAAATGCTTGTCATTCAGAGATATCCCTTTTCCCCCTTGTATTTATAAAAATATCATTTCTGGGAGTGCTTATGGCAATGATGTGCCAGAACTTTTAATGAATAGTTCTGGTATTGAAACTTAAAAAAAAAAAAAAATTACCACATCCAAAGAAGTGGCACACCTGGAAATGGCAATCAGGACAGTGAAGGCCATGGTGCTGACCCCATATGGGGTCAGGTTAACCAAATAACACCTTAGATCTCTACTCTGAATATTAAGGGGCAGATTTTTCCTCTGGATCTGCACATGTAGATCCTGAGGATTTCAATGGGATCTCCACATTTGTTCCTAGGGCTTTAGTCCAAGTGGGACAAATTCTGCCCTCGTTCACATTTGTGCAACCCACTGTCCCAAATAGGTCTGTTCTTCAGGGAATGATATTCCCTCTGGTACGGAAGGTTTAGCACATCCTTAAATTTGTTTCTTACCACAGGGCTCTGGGGAAGTACAACTAGAACAGTCCTGCATGTGGAGGAGTTTAGGGTAGGATAAGGAAGGAGCCACGGGATTCCGTATTATGTGTCTCCAATCAACCCCACACAAGTGGTGTGGAAGAACTGCAGTGACCGTATGCCAAAGCAGCAGCCAGCTGGGACAAAGGAGAACTGCTGGAGCCCTGGTTGGTAGATTCTGGTGGATTTTTGGTCCCCCCTCCCCTTATACACTGCCCCTTCTCCCCTAAATTTACTCAAATTTTATGCAGAGGAATTACATTTCATTCTAGGGGCTTGTCAAAACATGAGATTTTTCCAGATATACTTACACAGTTAAACTGCAATAGCTAAATTGATATAACTCCCCATGTGAACACTCTTATTCAGGAATAAGGGTACTTTTTTCAGTTTAGCTTGAACTGCTTCCAAAGCAACATAAGCTAAAACAAACAAAAATGCACTCTTTTATTCTGGTAGAAGGGTCTGCATAGGGAGTTAAATTCACCTCACGAATAAGTCCCCATGGAGGCAAACCCTAAGTGTATGTACTGAAATAATCAACAGTCAAACAGAACAGTTTCCACTACATGAATTCATGTCTGACCTGTTGTCTCTGGGCTGCAGTTACCATTTTGATTTATGTATTTTTTAAATTGTGCATAATTTTATCATCTTATTATACAGAGTCTTGACAGTCTAAACAGCTGTCAATCTCCATTTTAAAATATACTCAGGGAATGATGGCAGAACACAGCTTAGATTAAGGCCCAGAAACAAAAATTGGCAACAAACTTTGTTAAATCAGATCCAGAGTTTGATACATGAAATTCCATCCTGTAAAATGAATTTAGATGCTTCATATACATTGATGCACACTCTGGGGAAACGGAGAAGCAAGAACACCCTTTTTCTAAGATGCAATCTGTTCACATACCAGATGGCAGCTGTATGCCAACTGAGCACTTCTTTTACAGAAGTTCTACAGAACAGACAAAATGGCATTACAGTGGAGAATGCTGCCATACAGCTAGCTGCTGCTAATTTTGCTTGCTTCAATTTCCACTTTGTTTTGAGGGGAAGCTGCTGCCACCTGCTGCCTCAGCTGCTGTACTCTTCCTTCACGGCAAAACAGCATGTCACAACCATCACACCACCTCTGTCTCTCTCTCCCCCTCTCTGTTACTAAGTCAGCTCTTTCAAGCCGCACTTTCCTTGGCACTTTAGATATTATTGCTGCCAAACTTTTAAACCCTTTCAAAACAGATTTATTTAATTTTTTTTGTTCATTCTCTCCTCCCCATTCATTATCTTCCGATTTCTTGAGAGGTGTCGGGCTTTCCCTAAGAACAGATTTTAATAACAGCATTGACCTGATTATTCCAGCCTCTCTATATAAAAATGCTGGGGTAATTTATAAATTATATTCCTTTACTATTAAATTCATATCGACCAAATAGTAAAATCTTCATTTTCCATCTTAGAAATATGGCTTATTAGATCCAGCTGCATATTTGGCCCTGATTCAGAAAAGTATCCCTATTCATGACAGCACTTAAACTTGAAGTGAAAGGGTTTTAAGCATATTCTTAACTGTAAGTATATGTTGAAATTCTGTTCTCTATCAAGACCTATATACATATTTTATTAGAACTGGCTCAAGCTGAGCTCTTGGTTCACAGGGACAGCGTACAGTCTTTACTACAGTACTGGTTTTTTTTTAAGGATTTCAGATTGTTTTTTCAGCTGAGAACTGGGAAGAAGAACAGTTGAGGTTGAGAGAAAAAGGAAGTTCTGTGGACGAAGGAGGCTAAGCATATTCCAGCCTTTATATCCTTGTTTATATTAGCTTGTTTGGGGAACTCTCCCCCAGCTTTACTACTACCTGCTCTGAGTGGGCTGAGATAACAGAACAGCAAAAGCACCTGTGCTCTATCTGCATTTGTGCTTCCACAACTGCTACCACTGCTGGGGCTGCACTGCTCATAAAGGAATGGCAAGACGTTAGCCTGAGGCAGACATAGCTTAAGTGAGCAATAATCTATTATAAAAATAAGCAGATAGTATACATAAGAGAAGTAAAGAAATGGCTTTCAAATGTAAACAAATAAATGTATTTATTGATATGAGTAGTAGCAGTACTGGGTTCTGAGGCCTATTAGTATAGTTCAAGGACTATATTAAGATCATGCCTGTAAACAAGAACACTGAGACCAAAAATCAATGAGCAAAAACTGGTGTGTCAGAAATTAGGCCATGGTGGACAAAATCATGAGGGAATGGGCTCACCCACTACTCCCTTTTTGATTCCTTAAAGAAAGACTTAGGGAGAAAAATTGTCTCCTAGAGCAGTAGTTCTCAACTCGCGGTCCAGGGCTCACAACCTGGTTTCAAGGGGCCTGCTAAGCAGAGTCAGCGTTAGACTCACTGGGGCCCAGGGCAGAAAGCCAAAGCCCACTGCATGGGTCTGAAGCCCTGGGCCCTGCCACCCAGGGCTGAAGCTCAAGCCTGAGCAATGTAGCTTTGCAGGGGCCCCGGGCAACTGCCCTGCTTGCTACCCCCTAACACTGGCCCTGACTTTTGTATGCAGAAAATCAGTTATTGTGGCACAGGTGAGCCGTGGAGTTTTTATAGCTTGTTGGGGCGGGATGGGATGTCTCAGAAAGAAAAAGGTTGAGAATCTCAGTACTAGAGCAAGCTTCGTCATCATGGCTGCCAGACCCACCATCTCCTGGGGCCCCAGGCCTTTCTCATCCTGATCCTGAGAGCTGCCCTGACCAGAACGGGCCAGAGAGAGAGACCCAGGTGACATTGCCACTTCTACTGGCTTCACACCACCTGGGATGTGAGACTCTCTCCCCTTCCCCGCCCCAATGTTTCCTTTTCCTTCCCCACCTTAATTTTTTTTTTCCTATCTTCTTTTGCCTTCTGTTTAATAAAAGTCTGCCTTAGGCAGCCAAGACTGCGTATTCTGCAATACTGCTGTAAGCCTGTGACTAGAAAGACAGCTAAAAGCAATGTCCTGTAACAGCCAGATGCTGGTACAAATTTGCCAGGTTTCACAGTAGCTGATAAGACTGTGTGTTGTGCCTGTGTTTTTCCAGCAGTCAGATTGCAAGTGAAAGTCAATACCAGAGACAGAAGGTGCATTTTCTATCTCTGTTTTTCTGTTCTCTCCCCTCTTGCATGTGTTCATCTTGTTTTGTCTTTTAGGAAATGGAATCAGACTTTAACAGCAGCAGGAACTGCAGCAGCTCCAGCCTATCTCAACTCCTCCCCCAAAAAAGGACACAAATTACTATCTGAGACATTGTCAGCTGAGCGTTTTTTCCCTTCTAAAAACTCTCTCCAGCTAAAGGTTAAAGGGCCATTATTACAATGAAGGCTTTATTTAATACTTTACATTTCAAATGCTCTGTTTTTCCTTCTTTTCTGTATCTTTAATGAAGGGTTAAAAGGATTTTTAATGGTGTGTTTGGTCTCTATATACAAACCCCAAATCTTGTTAAAAACTGTTTAATGTTGGACAGAGACAAGGTCTTGTTAACACTTTTGACTCTTCGGGTGCCTTTATTCCACCTAAATTAATACAGCGACACATCACAGAACTACTACGCTATTAAGCCTGATTGGTTCTCTCTGAACAGGAGAAAAACTCAGGACCTTAACTGCAACAGTATTTCAGGTCAGGATGAGGTATACTGGAGATAAGGTAGGAGCAAGATTACTGGGAACATGGTTGCTCTGTTCCTTGCCATCAGATACACGCTCATGAAACAAATAAAAGATAATCACAAAATTTATTAATTATTTAAAAACAGCCACCACAACTGAAGCTAAGATATACCAACTAAAGCCAAGCTATTGAAAAAGTAATGCCTATATTCTGTCTAAATGCATGCCTTAGTGGTGGGGAGAAAAACAGATGAGGCTTTAGTTGGGCTTTATTTTCATTGATATATGTTAATCTAAGAGAATTCTGATTTGTACAAATATAAAAAATAATTCTTTTTTAAAAAAATTGAATCAGTTTCATCCTTTGTTCAACACTGACAATTTCAAATCAGGGACACCAGCAATTAAATTAGACATAGCTATTCATTGCTGGCCAGTTTATTAAATATGGTACATTTATTAAAGCACTCTAACATATTGAAATGGAAATGGATTAACAATATTTAAAACTAAACCACGATAGCATTGTAACAATTTAGTTCTATTGCAATTGGAGGTCATATTTTTTTCAGTACACAGACATGGAGAAAACTAATTTATATTATCCTTTGACAGAATTGTGTACTCAAAAAGAATTTGTGAAATCTTTCTAACCAAGATTTATGATCCTAAAACCCTTTCCATTATAATATTAATGGTAGGTTGTGACAGACTGACAATTTCCTGCAATATCCTGAATGGACTTTATTGACTTAAATTAAATGTTATTGAATAGGATTAATACCTTTGGGTCAAGTGTATTAAAAATAAAATTGCATATGTGTTGTTGTGAAATTGTATGTATTTCCAGGGGAACGGTAAATGGGAGAACTGCAGTGGGTGAGTAGGCAAATTCACTCAGATTGTAATATCTCCAGAGAAACCCAGCCCTGGAAAAGTGAACATGTATGAGCTCAAACTAGATTCTCCATGGACTAACAGACAAAGCAAGGGGTCTTGGATAAATAGCCTGGTTTTAAACTGGGTTAGGGCCTTCTTCCTGATTCAGCAAAATGGTCCATGGAGGACCCCAATCCTTAGGGTAGGGTTGGAGGGTCTGGGTGCTTGTTCTGAGCTAAAGCTATGATAAACCAGTAATCACAAGGAATAAGCCTTGCGTGAGGGTTTGAAGGACTGTTCCTGCCAGAATCCATGCTAGGGTTAGGGTTAGCGCTGGTAAACTTATTAGCACGTGTGTAGGCAGTGGTGACCTGGAGCCAGTTTTCACCGGTTCGCTAGAACCGGTTGTTAAATTTAGAAGCCCTTTTAGAACCAATTGTTCCTCGAGGGACAACCAGCCCCGGAGCACCCATGGAGTTGGTGCCTAAGGCACCACTTTTGATGTGATCAGTGGGGGGAGCGGCCACTCCCCCTGCTCCCCCCCAGCTACGCTACCCCGCCCCTAGGAGCCAGAGGGACCTGCCGGATGCTTCCTGGGAGCTGCCCCCGGTAAGCAATGCCAGGACTCCCTACCTCGCCCCCCGGCAGGTCCCTCTTGCTCTTAGGGGCAGGGTGGGCACCCACTACGGTGTCCCACGAGACCCTCCTGTCTGGTTCTGAGGTCAGTCAGGGGACAGCGGAGGGGGATGGATGGGGCAGGGGTTTGGGGGGGGGGGACATGACCTCCTCGTGGGGTGAGTAGGGAACCGGTTGTTAAGATTTTGGCAGCTCATCACTGTGTGTTGGTTCTTTTATTGTTTTTAATACATTTTCTCTGTAATACTTTTTACCTTAAGACTAAAGTAGGCTTGTACAGGAAGTGCTATGTTGTACCTCTGTAGCAATTCACCTCTTTAACTAAAGAGAAAGCAAGAAGGTGTCCTGGGGTAACCTCTCTGTGCTGGGAATAACACAGTTAAGGCAGGGAACTGTGCAGCCTGGAAATACCCCAGTCAGAAGGGAGAGTGGAGAGACAACAGCAAAGTCTGAGGGAGGGTGCCTTTGTTGGAAATAAGCCTGAGGGGAATAGAGGGGCAGTTGCCCTGAATTGTGAGACAAGTTATATTTCTATAATATCTTATGAGTTAACTGAGCATTTAAAATGCAACCAGAAAAAGAAAATAATGGTTTTAATACCACTAACATTTAAAAATTATTGTAAAGCTCAAGCTGATTTGAAAATGGCTGTAAAAGGCCTTCATCACCACATGCATTTCTTTGCATGAACATTTTTAAATTAAATAGAGTTTTTTACAACTATGTAAAACTCCTGTAATTCTGAACTTCAGTTACGGGGTTCTGAATAGAGATGTCTAAAGAGTCAATCTTTTAAAAGTAAGAATACTCAAGAGTCTGCAGGAGTGCTGGAACAATTTGTATAGTGGGGGTGCTGAGAGCCACTGAACCAAACTGTAAACCGTGTACATGCTGGAAGTTACTTCAAACCAGGGGGTGCTACCGCACCCCCAGCACTCCTAGTTCCAGCACCTATGAGAGACTGAGTACCTGCTGTTAATAACTGGACTGTGTATTAATGACATGAAACACTAACTGCTCTAACTGAAACATAATCATCTAGTCTGGATATGTGACACCAAACTGAGATTGTGCTATTTGGGAATAACTGCACAAAAGTAAAATCCTTAAACCTAACTGTACTCAGGAAGCGTATCCTATCCTATATTCTTAGAGTAAACCACCAAACCTCTCAGTACTGGAACAGAACTTAATAACCACAGTTTGCACTACCTAATTTCCACATAGTATCCATACAACGCAATATCACACATTCAAAATTATATATATTATATCCCTTAACATTTTCCTTAACATGTAAATTAGGAATGGAAAGAATGTATCACTCAATTAAGTTGATTTTTCTGTTTTCATAGGAAGCATTATGATGTCTGTCCCTTTTGGGACACATTCGTCAATCTATTCCTGAACTGGAGTTTAAAAAGCAGAAACTCAGTAGCAGTACAAAAACACTGAGCTGTATAAGCAAACACTAATTGTGATGTCTAGTGCATTGACAGATTGAAAGCCAGGAGCTCTGGAATTCTAATTCCACCTCTTACATTCATTCCCTCTATCTCAGTGGGGGATGAAAACTATGCAGGTTTTAGCAACCTTCATGGAACTTAAAGGGAGGACAAGATGGAAGAGTTTTGAAGAGCACCAAGAAGTCAGTCTGTGTGCATAAGGATAGCTGCAGGTACAATGCCTTGAAAAATAGTTCTCTTAGTAAAAAGCTAGTTTAGTTTTAGAAACATGGAGTCTGGCATCCAATACGTTAAATAGTTTCTTCTTTGAAAGAAAGAGTGGAGGGGCTTAAATGGAAATTGAAGTGAAAGGCCACGGAAGCTAACATAGAGAAACACTAAAAGTAACAACAATCACAAGGAGAAAAGGCTGTCTGACAGCCAGGACAGAAGGGAGGTGGAACATGAAGGACGACAGATGCATCAAGCAAGAGTACAAGTTGTAAGAAGAGCAGCAAGGAAAAATGTAGGGGGCCATTTAGCCCTGATACCTGCAGCAAAAATAGGAGAGGATTAAACTGAAAGAGATCCTAAGGGAGGTTACTAGCCCAACCAACAATTAAGAGGCCACAAATTAAATGAAGCCAACAGCAAGACAGAATTGGCAAGTAATTCTAATTGCTTATTATAGTGAGGTGTGTGGCCTGAGACGTATGTTTCCCAGATAAAGAAAGTAGGACTGTATTCAGTCTCCATGATACCAATAGAATGTATATCACAATAAAGGTGCTGGCTAATGTAAAGAATGCTGGGGAATCCCCACTGTTTGTAGTCCAGGAACAGAAAGGCTACAAATGCTGTTGTGGTGGAAGGTGCATCACATAAAGCTCTGGAGTCAGACCCAGACAAAATTGTTTGGTCACAATATGATCTGGGTCTCTTTTTGTTATTAAAAAGTTAAAGTCTCCATCGCAAAATCCATTGTGGAGGGAAATCATTCTGTCTGTAACATTGTATGTACTCTGTCAAATAAGAGACAGCGAGCCTGGCTTTTCAGAATATGGAGGGAGCAAGGTTATCTCTGATTTCAGCCCAGCCACACGCAGCAGGTATAGAGAGCTCATTGAAATGAAAAAGCATTTAGAAAAGAGGAACAGGAGTCACACTTTTGTATCAGATGAGCTGCATGTTTTGCAAAGAGCAAAAGACTTCCATCTTCTTGAATGGAAGATCGGTGATAAAACTGTTATATTAAGGTGAAGATTGGCAATTATCAAGATGACTCTTCTAATGGAGCACCCAACAGCAGATGTAATTCAGGTTTGACTTCTAAATTTATAGACTTAAATTGTGGAATTCAGTTTCTGTTTTGTAGCAAAACTGTAGAATGAAATAGGGAGTGTGGAATGTTAGTTTTATGCTCTCGATTAAACTATTTCAAAAACTGTAGCCACTGAATTTAATCTGAGTCAACATTATGAAAGCTAAATTAATAATGCTCAGGTTAGCCTTTAATTTCTAATTGACAGAGGTCTTTCTGACCATCAAGGAAAATAAATAACTAATATTAAGTGACATCATCTAAAGTTCTGGCATGGCCCTACTTGAAAATAATTGGTGTATTTCCCCACTCTTTCTCAATGAACTATTTAGCAGTGCTATAAATATAGAGTGTCTTTGTTTTTACTTTTGGATTTCACTATATGGTATAGTTACTTTGGTTATTACATGATTATTAAGGAGCAAGAGAGCATCATATTCCTACTTTCATGTTGTTTTCTTGAACACTTACTGTTTCATCACTGATCAGCTGCCAGATGCAGAATTCTCTCACAGCTACATTTATGTGCAATCTTTAGAGGTTGCTCTCAAAATTTTTGTGGTGATTTATTTATTATGCAGGCACTAACATAATGGTATTCTTTTTAAAAAAAACATTAAAATGCTCTGCCTGTATAAATGGCATTACTAATTATCCCTTTTCTATCAATGTTTATTCATAATTTCATCCTTAAGACATGAAATAGCTTGATGCAATATTAATTTGTTTGAAGACTGTTACATTCTGAAGATGAGATAATCGTAACCCATTGTTGTTTTTGAATGTGTTAAAAAATTAACCCGGTATAAGCAGGTGAAAGTAAAATGAGGGAGAAACAGTCTTTTTTTTTACTCCACAACCTCTCAAATGTAATGAGGGCAAAAACTGGAGGTTGCACACTGGATGTTCTTAACAGCTACACTAACTATCAGCTTCAGACTGCAGTGCTTATTTATTTATATAGGTGACATGCAATGAAAGCAAAACTGAAAAAAATATATAATGCCTTGACGCTACTTATGCCATAAGGGAAAAAAAAAGTCAAACCAAAAAATATCCTGATGCAAATATAAATTATTTCTGAAGCCTTCCAAAAAAAAATAATTTCCCCCTCAGTCCCACTCCCTCAGTCCCACACACAAAAAAAACCAGATATTTTAGTTTTTAGATGAACTGAACATTAACACTAAAGCATTGTTTGGAACTGAACAATGCTAAATTACTACAAGCCTTCCAGAAGAACCTCCCAGGAGAGTTATATACAATACAAGAAAATTGCATTTCAAATGAAATAAGTGAGGCAAAAAGGTTTACTTTAGGTCTGCCTCTTGGCCCACTTTGACTGTACCCTAAGGACACCTGAACAGACAATTTAAAGCTTAAGCTAACCAGTGAGACTTTAAAATTTTCTCAGTTACATCAACAATAAAGAAAAATACATGACAAGCTTATAGGAATATAAAAAGGATTTAAAAGAAAAAAAGTCAGACTAAGTTAAAAATATATTTTGGGTCCCCCAAGATATATTAGAGAGATCTGGCTTACTTTCCCAGTCCCCTCTTTAAAGGCAAAGGGAATAGAAAACCCTCTAAGAGCCAAACAGAATTCAGAAGCCAAAGCATCCATCCAAAGACACTGGTGGCGAAGGAGGCTGCACCGAACTGTCACAAGACAAGGAAAAAGAAAAGGAGGACTTGTGGCACCTTAGAGACTAACAAATGTATTTGAGCATAAGCTTTCGTGAGCTACAGCTCACTTCATCGAACAAGGAAGGAAGTCCATAGTTGCTGCTTTAAAAGCAAGAATAAGAGATGCAATATAAATAAAATCTAAC
This sequence comes from Caretta caretta, assembly GCF_965140235.1. Lineage (NCBI taxonomy): Eukaryota > Metazoa > Chordata > Testudines > Cheloniidae > Caretta > Caretta caretta. The sequence continues at coordinate 36,147,086 of NC_134216.1, forward strand.
ATGGTGAAGGCAAGCTCAAATGAGGACACAAACACACTATTTGTTGAAAATGGATGAAATTTTTTTAAAAGCCACAAGTTTATTTAACTTGAATCTGATAAACCTCTGTAAACCCAAGGTCTAATCATGCTAGTAGCTTAGAAAGATGGAATTCTCTCATTCCTTGTACTGGCTTCTGGCTCATTTCTATGTTAATCAAGACCTGCTGTACTGATACACTGCGAGCACCATACCGGTATCACCACCCCTTCTCACTCAGAAAGACACTTATTCTTCCCAAACTTGGACTGACGCCCATCTGTCCAAGTAGTGGATGATTTGATATCCATTCTGCAAAGAGAAACATGTGCCCCATCTCTTCAATGTTGCAAGACAGAAAGACTATTCCCATTCACGCCCCTTTAGCAGATGGGATATTGAAATGGAACTCAAGAGACCTGGGTTCAATTCGCAGCTCAGGCAGACACATTCTCTGTGGTTTTGGGCATATCATTTAATGTAGCTTCTACCTCAGGTCCCTGACTGTAAAATGGGGATATATGGCCCTCATCCACTAGTAAGTACCTAGATCAGTGGTGGGCAACCTGCAGCCCACGGGCTACACGTGGCCTGTCAGGGTAATCCACTGGCGGGTTGCCAGACACTTTGTTTACATTTGCACAGCCACCCGTAGCTCCCCGTAGCCGCGGTTCACCGTTCCCAGCCAATGGGAGCTGCGGGAAGCAGCACGGGCCACGAGGACGTGCTGGCCACTGCTTCCCGCAGCTCCCATTGGCCGGGAATGGCAAACAGCAGCCACTGAGAACTGCGGGTGGCCGTGCAAATGTAAACAAACAGCCTGGCGGCCTGCCAGCGGATTACCCTGATGGGCCGCGTGCAGCCCGCAGGCCACAGATTACCCACCACTGACCTAGATGATCTATTTGATCACACACCCATCAATAAGGGGCATGAAGTTTGAGATCTTGTCATATAAATAAACCCTGCACTAGCACCATTGCAAAAGCTATGCATAAAAAAATCAGGGAAGTCACAGTGTACTCCTGTAAGAAGAAAATTAAAACCTGCATGTGATGGGGTGGACTAGTCCGAAGGCCCTCTGTTAGAGGTCTTATGGCCCTGCCTCTGCTCACTCCAAAAAAGAGCAGAGGCGAAGTCCTCCAGGCAGCCTAGAGTGGCTGCAAGGGAGCAGCCAATCAGAGGGACTGCTGGAGCAACCAATCACGGACCAAAAGGGCCACATAAAAGGAAACAGCAGCAGCAGAGCAGTCAGTTGCTGCTTGGAGCTTGAAGAGGGAGAACTGGGTGCCTGGCTGGAAGAGCAGCAGGACCTTGGACAGATCACTGCAGACAAGTTGAGCCCAGAACTTAGCCAGACCAGGCAAGGGTATCATGATGGGCCCCGCTGGTCTGGTTGAAGACTGAGCCCAGGCGAGGGCTGCTGAAAGAACACTAACCAATGGTACCGAGAAGGGACCCTGTTGGGCTATTAAAGAAGGCAGTGTCTCCAGGAAGGATGCTGTTACACTGCACCACTAACACTAGTGTACCTACAGGCACATAATATTGCAGAAGCCAAGCATCACTTTGAAAAAGCATGCAGGGGAGGGCAGCAGGAAGATGTACTCAATGGTTGTGCACTGGAGAAAAGAAAGAGCTCCATGGTATACTGTAACCTAATGTTAGGGTCAACCTATAAAATAAGTCTAGCCAATCAGGTGTCCCAACACAGGCCAATGGCTTCAGGCAATGGCAGCACGCTCTCCTACAAAGACATGTACCATTGGCAAGCACCATATTTTGGTTTTGTGCAAGGTAATGTGGGAGCAAACTAGTCTCCCTTGTTTCCCTTCAGAATAAATAATTTTGAAATTTTAATTCATTCCAGGCTTAGGGTCAGTCTTCACACGCCTAATTTTGCAAACTCTTATACACACAGAGTAGGCCTTACCCATGTAGTCCCACTAAAGCCAATAGGACTATTCATTATTTACTTGGTTCATTTGTTGTAATAAAAGGATGTGAAGCACATTAGTTACCTTACATTTGTATTGCCATTGTCTCATTTCCTCATTAAGAGGAGAGAATACTAACTGAAAATGAAAAGGTTTACACAATGAAAATATGTCTCATTCTAAATACACAACTAGAAATAGATACCAGAAAAGGGTATATGGGGCTTCTAGAAAAGTTAGTCTCTTTATTAGATTAGATTTTGAAAGGAGAAGGGTAAAAAAAAAAAAGTGTCTCAAAGAAGCCTCAAAGTAATCTACCATAAAATACCAAAATCACTTCTAAAAAAATCGTTGTTTTTTTAATTTAAAAAAAACCCTGAACAATGCCCCATGCTTTACAATATCCTATTCCGATAGTGTTACCATAGTAACAAGGTCATCATCAGTAGCCCTAATATATTACTTCATTTTTGACAGGGGAGTTAGAAATCTCTCTTTCAAATATGCATTTAACAAGCTCTGTGAGAAAGCACAGCTTACGAGATCATTCCACTGAAGCAAAACAAGGAAAAACACGCACAGTGCTGAATGGATCATCTTTTATGGATCATTCCCATGTACATTTGTCACATTTTCAGAAACAAGACTGCCATTCTAGCTACTGTGCCAACACTAAAAAAAATATGCCCTATGATTGGCTTAATTATCAGACAGTGATCAAACAAGACAAATAAATGGTTATGTGAAGCAATGTTCAAACAGTTATGCTAACAGCTCTATGGTGTATGAAGCTACTTCACATACAAACACTGAAAATACTGCATAAACAAACCCAATGGATAAAAAAATTAATTATACGTTTCCTTACTATGGCAATTTCACTGAGGACACCATTAATTTAACTATAGATAAATCAAATGTTTGGGTTTATGAAGAAGAAGCATTAGAGCCACAAACACCTTGCTGTAGCAGAATTACAAAAATGATTACCACAACAAATGCATGCAGTGAACCATCTGGAACACTGCAATGCCAAGTATTACTCGAAGTGCAGTAGAGTGCTGGACTGCAATTTCTGCCTGCTCATTCAGCTGAGAATGATGTAATGCTGTTTTTATTTACTGTATAGGTCAACCTTTTTTTGTTTTCCCCTATTTGTTTTCCAGTTCTGGAATTTGAAATAATTGTTTTAATGAACAGTGAAATGTCAATATTAATTACATTAATTTAATTTAACATCAGTTCCAACTTGACCGTCCCCTATGTGAAAAACAGTTAGACATGACATTTCAAGGACATCTACTCTCAGAATCATCATTTCTGAAATTACTGTCTTCGAAGGAGAGAATGAGAAGAAATAAAATATCTGAGATAGTATGTACAAGCAACACATCCTTATGAAAAAGTAGATTTAATCTAATAATTTTAAACCATTACATATTAACCCAAAAAACATGCAACACAGCATTAAGGGTGTGCTGTAGCACAAAGATGAGCAAGAATACAGAATTTTAAGACTGAAACACCATCCTCAATCCATACTACTTTGAACCGGATTAGGCCATTAAGGCACTGACTTCCTTTTGCACTCATACACCATTCCGGGAGGAATTCTGGAATAATTGTGTCTTAGGAGCCATGATTTCTCTGCCAACACTCCACCATGCGCGGGGAATATGCCCACTGAGCATCCTTTGTACAGTTGGCTTGCTACCTAGACTAGTACTAGAGCAGAGCACGACTATGGCCATACTTTCCCCTTTGGAGTAATTCACACGCCCAGATGCACAATGGAAGCAGTCCCTATGCTCTTCCAAACACACAACTGCTACTGTAATGGTCCCTTGCTCAGGAAATGGAAGAAAAAGAATGCCCTTCCTTGAACCAGGCACAATCTTTCTTTTTTGTCGATGGAACCTGCTGCAATAGTGGGCGATCTTGCATGCCATGTGTAAAATGTTCTAATCCCAGGAGACAACTGCACAATGTAGGTGAGTTAGGGATGAGATGTCAGCCATAATGTGAGTAAACTACAGAAGAATTTAAAACACCACATACGCAGCTGCATCCCTTCCTTTTCCCTATATCATAAATTCTAATTTCAATAGACCTGAATGGCAGGTTTAAAACAACTTTTCATTTTGCTATTAGTAAAATGTATGTTATTTCCAATCCTTAAAAGAGACAAGACTTGGTGTTTTAGGTCTACACATACAAATGCAAAATAATAAATAATAAAGTTCATAAATTAAATAATAAATAATAAAGTTCACTCTGTGGCAGCCAGAAGTGATAAAAAAAACACTTACACTAGTGGGCCAAGGGTTGTCGTCCTTATCATCACAATGACCAGGATTACAGTGGTTAAAATCAGAGAAATAAAAGATACCTGCAAATTACAATCCAAATGTTTTATCAGTTCCTTGGTCAGAATTTCAGTAGTTTTAGCAATGTATTACTCATTTGAAAACTTTCTTCAAAAAAGTGAAATTAATAGCATAACTACATTTTTTAAGTGTCTGCCTTTCCATAGAAGCAGGTCTTTGTTTTTAAAGAAGCATTCCAAGATTTCCATGTTTTATTTGCTGTCATTGTCTTTTAACAGCTTTATGACCAATTGAGCCTTTAGTCCACTGCTACTACAAAGAGTCTTGTTTGCAGAAATGCTGGGCATCTCTGGTTCCCCCTTATTTCATTTAGAATTGTGAGTGCAGACCCACTGTAGCTATCATTAAAAAAAAGCTTATTTATGAGTAAATGGCAAATGCAATTATGAAGGTCCAGGATTTTTATTTATTTATTTATTTTTGTCGACAGACCAACGTTTGTGTAGCAGCATATATGGCTCCCTGCCCTTGTATTTTGAGAATGCAGGCTGGCTAGTCCCTTCCTGTGAACAGCAATGTTTTCCTGTATTTGCGTAGTTGTATAACACAACATGATTTGAAATTATGAAACATCAGACAGATTCTACCCAGATGTAAGCAAGTACAATTTCATGGAAGTCAGTGGAGTTGCATCTGCTGACAGCTGGTCTGAATTTGGCTTTATATCTTTTAGGACACATGAGACATCTATAAATGTTTTACGCTTGAGGTGTTATAAAGCATGCAATTGTAAAGACATTTAATATACATAGGCATTAATTTTGCATTCTGATAAGCAAGGACATAAGTGTCCACCTGCAGAGATGAGACTGAATAACTGGAGTAAAAATCTGCCCTGATTGGCTACTATTGCTTCCCCGCTGTCATCATTATACAAATGATTTGAGCTACATTCTTAGGGGGATATGATGATGTAAGATGAAGTAGCTGCAAACCAGATTGTGGTCGCCCCTGGGCATAAAAAGGGTTGCAGTTTGCAGCATTGGTCTTAGAGCCAAATGCAGCCCACCAAATTCACCTTACTTCAATCAGTTGAGTGGCCTTAGTAAGGAGAGGAGCTGATTAATACTCTAGGCAAGCCACCAAAATGTTCTACTCTTTCATTACAAATTAAAATTCATTTCAATATAAGCAATCCATGCCTGTGAAGAAAGCGATCAAAAATTCAAGTTAATCTAAGACTGATTTCAGAGCACAGTGAAGAAAGTTCATTTTGTTGAAAGTTCCACATTAAAAGAACTAGAATTTGTTTTTAATACTTTTAAAAATTAGCAATATTTGCAAGCAATCCAAGCAACAAAGGTGATATTTACAATAAATGAGATTTTATTCATGCTAAGAGGGAATGTTTGCTCATTAAACTATTTAGGTCTTCTTCTATAGAAAATTATAATTTAATGAAATTACAGAATGTTGAGCTGTTTTATACTGCTAATAATTCCATCATTTCAACATTTACTATAAGTATATTTCATTTTCATTCAATCAAGTTATCATGAATTTAAAGTGCTTGTTCAAAATGTTTAACATGCAAGTGTGATAAGTCCCTTTACATTCATTAAGGACCATATTGTGATCTCTTTTCCCATGTTGTATAGTACCATGCAGCATAAGTATTCCCACTGAAATTGATGTACTTAGTTGGGGCAGTAAGGTACTACCACATCGGGCCCTAAATTTGATGTGTGGTTTCTTTAGGAGGGAAGTAATAATTTAATCTCTCAGCTAACATGATGTTATTGGCTTGTATTCTGTTGTACTTAGGACTTCAGAACAAGTCCATCAGCACCAGAACTATTCAGTCATAATGTTAAATTCACACAATAGGACTCTTCAAATGTATTCTACTCTCCTAAAATGCACTGAAGGTTCAACATCCATTTAAGTCAATGGAAAGTCTCCCAATGATTTAAATGGGCAGTGAAACATGCCATGAAATCCCAATGAAAACAACAGGGAATACACGAAAGAAGGGAGAACAGAATAGAGATGTGTTTTGCAAAAGAAGATTTTAGCCTATCATGTGCTTTACTGTGCTGTAAAAAACTGTTGGCAGTGTAACTGGACATTCTCTAAAAATATAATAAGCTGCATTTAAAACAAAGATTTGATATAATTGAACCAAGATATTCATTGGCATTATGATTTACCTTTGCCAGTTTTGCTATGTCACGATAGAGAGACATAGGCAGGGTAAAGATGATGGTAATACACAGAATAATGACTTGGCGGTAAGTAAGTAAGTTATCTGGACCAACTAAAACAAAGGAAAAAATTATATATTTAGATTTCTCTAAGAAATGGATGTAAGGAACAGATAAGTTAGATTTGAAACCCTAGTAGCAATGTACTTTAGACCGTGCCCCAAAACTGAAATCAAGGAAACTCCTACAGATGTCAAGGTTAGGCATTACCTGACCTTAGGATAGGTACACCTGCCCAGTGCATGCTCACAGGGATTTTGTGAGAATAAGTTGAGTACATGCCAACATACGTACAGTATTGTGTGCATCTAACTATGAAATTCCGACCCAACGTGCATAGATATATTATAAACATCCGTCATGGGTGGGATTTTAGAAAGTGATCAGTGTTGGCCAAACTACTCCCACTGAAATCAGTAGAGTTTTACCACTGACTTCAGTAGAACCCAGTTAGGCTAAAACTCAGTGGTTTTGAAAATCCCATCCTACCTGCACATATATAGCTTACAACAGAAAAATCTAGCCCTCCAACGTGAGGTCTGAAGCAACATCAAAGTTTCAGCTGGGTAATCCATCAGGCAAGAACAAACCCAAGAGTGTGTCTTGGCCCATTTACTCTTTGCTTGCATATGGCAGCAGACAGAATTTGATGTGCGGCTCCAAGTGAACCCTGGTTTTATTATTGGTAGTTTGCTCAGTTGAATAGGTTGGTATTGTTTTAACACTCATGCTGAGAAGTCAGATTTTTTTCCTGTGTATCAGAGGATATTTTATTTTTAAAAAATCTTTTAACGGGGCCACAATATTTTGGATTTATCATATTAGAGAATGTCCTAAGTGGTACATTTGTAATACATGTTCAGCTATGTAGAAATGTTATTGTTTAAACAGACATTAAAGAAACAATTTGCATACAATCTAACATTGATCAACAGAGGAACAACAGTTCTGGATGATTATCATAGCTGATACCATTAAGTCCCAGAGTGCAGGATATGCACTGCACCGGCTTAAGCCATGACCTTGCAATCATATGACTTGGCACAGGAATCTACTACCATCAGGTAGTAGGACTGGAGCTGTAGAGTGCAGGAGAAGCACATGTAGATATTAAAAATATATAAATAAGGTTCTTTTAGATTATTAGGAGACTGTACAATAGGTAATTCATGGAGGAAACAAGGGCCATATTTACTTTAGACAGTGGTTCTCTACCTGTGGCCTGGGCCGCATGTAGCCCAATTAGCACACAGCTGTGTGTGCTAAAGGGAGCCCGTGTGGTGGGGTCTGGGTTTCCACCTGCCCCGGCGTAGTGTGTTGGGGCTGCCAGTCTTCCCCACGCGGCAAGCACCAGGGGTCCTGCAGGGTGCGGGGTCTGGGGCTCCAAGCTAGGGTCGGCAGTCTGGAGCTGCTGCCCAGCCCCCAACCTCCAGGGCAGCCGCCCGGCCCCATGCAGCGGGAGTCCGGGGTTGGGGTCCGGGCTGCTGCTGCCCTGCCATCTGGCCCCTGCAGCCCAGGTAACACATTGTGGGCCGCAACTGCTTTAGACTGACACTCTACCTAGTTAACCTCACCCCAAAAAATGTTATATAACCACTTACCTCCAGGAATTGTTTGAAAAACTTTAGTCAAAGTGTCTCCTGTTATTATGTTGTAACTAATCATAGCTTTAAAAAAGAAAGATTGCTTTAATACACATCAGATATGATATAAAGGCCCAAACATATATTACAGACTTTTAGATTGCATGCAGCTGAAACCCTTGCCCCCCATCCTGGCTGCCTCTTTTTTGGCTGATTTTCTGATCTCCCTGCTGCATTCAGCTGCTCTTCACAGATCTCCTTTCATGTTTGTTTTAAAAGTTAAATCAAGAGTTACAGAAGCAAAACTAGGAGCATTAAGTAATAGATGTGAGGACTTGAAAGGGACCCAGACAGATGAGCAAGACAGTTGAATTTTGTGCCCAAGGACACTTACTTCAAAAGGGAAAAAAGGCTTTTATAATTGCCTCTGCTTTCAATAGTGATTCACGGACAGTCAGACCACTTTCAACTTCTAGTTTCTATTAGAAAAACCAAATTATGTGCATTCAACAGTTCTTGTTTTATTTTTATAGCCAGTCCCATGGGATGCCAAATGCATGGAGCTGTATCACCACTTACTGTAACTTGTAAAATCAGCTATTGTCCATACTTGTTCAAGAACAGTAGTTGATTTTACAAGACACAGTGAGTGCCACTAAAACTGAACATTTGTCCATCTGCAGTGATCCAGTTCCACAGCGTCTCAGATTTAAAGATAGGAAGATACCAAGATTACTTCAAGTAGCTCTTACAGAAACACACATTTTAAATGGCAGCTGCTATTCACTATGTGGTGATGTGTGTCTAGATAAGTGAGAGCCGGACAGAGGCAGTAAGTTAAAGGTTCCCTAGCACTAGTGCAGAGTCACTGAACTCTATCCAATATAATGGCAGAGGGACTAAAAACGATAATGCAAAGAGAAAGCTAAAATACAGGGCTCCTCACTTAGGCATCCATTGACTTTATTAGGAACCTGAATAAGGACTGAAGGATTGGGGTCCAAATTTACACACACACATTTCTGAACTAGAAAAAATACACACATGTGGTCTTTATTACTCTATCTCCATTCATTTATACACACACAAATCCTACAAACACTTAACTTTACTACTGTGACAGTTCTGTTGGACTCAGTGGAACGGCTCAAGATACACATGTGCTTAAGTTACTAAGTCTTTGCAGGTTACTTCCATGGTCTTTATTATCCTCCTCTATTTTCTCTGATAAAGCAACTATTATTTTCCATACAGAAAGATTATGGGCCAAAGTTTTCCAAAGTAACTAGTGATTCTGGGTGCCTCTATTTTTGAATGCCCAACTTGACATGTTAAAGGGGCGTGATTTCCAGAAAGGGCTGATCACCCACTCTGTGGATTTCAGACCCCTTTAATGTACCTCATGTTGAACACCCAAAAATGGAAGCACCTGAAATTACTACTCACTTTGGAAAATCTTGGCTGTGGTCAATAGAACACATTTTTACATTTAAAAAAAAAAGATAAAGAACCATATATTGAGGCAGTAGTCTCACATATGTGTTCTTTCCAACACACCCGGACCTATCACTGGCCCTTGAAAGCACAAGGTTCAAATATAACTAGAGTGAAATCCTGGCCCTACTGAATTCAATGGACGTGTGGCCAGTGACTTTAATCGAGCCAGGATTTCACTTTTTAGAATGTATATGATAACCTGATTAAATACATATTAGCATGTTTTCTTATTTCAAGTAAGCAAATATTACAAGACAAACTCTGAAGCTTTTGATTGTTCTATAAAGATGTTGTTTATTAAAAGGATTTATTTTCTTGGGTTTTTCGTGAGAGTCATGAAAAAATTGCCTAAGGATAGGCAATATTTCCATTTTCCTTGCCAAAATAATGAAAAACAAACTAACTCTTTTCATGGGTCCATTTCTAAGTATTTTTAACTTCAACAGTATCTCCCTCTGGTAATTCAAAAAGGATAATTAATTATAAGTTTACAATATATAACTTTATAATGATCTTACCAATAAATGGATATAAAAACTGTAGTGTTGAGAGAATTAGATATCCTATAAAACCATATGATTTATTGACCAGTTCCTGGTAGCTGTTCGTACCAGAGAGGTTTCCTCCTTTAATCAGTAATATAATGGAATAATCTGTTAAAATAATATAGAAGTAATATTTGAGACCGTAATTTTTCTATGTTCTGAAGAAATAGTTTGCAAAGTATTTAAAAAAAAAAAGGCAAAGAAAGCAATCATTAACTGAAGCAACTATAGTCAACAGGAAGGGGAAGGGAAAGGAAAACACTGTGGTTCAGTGTGTGCATATGCCCAGCTATCATCCTCTGGAAAGAGAGGGATTTGCAGGCCTATGGTTGTGGCATTCCAACTGTCAGAGATCCCTGAGAATCATTGGAAGCCCATCTTTCCTGCCCAGGGACTATGTAACCCACCCTTTCTCCCTCTCTAGTAGTAGTTACAACACCTATAGAAGCTGGTGAGCCTGCTACAGCCTTGGCTAACAGAGCAAGGTCTTTTAGCCCAGGCAGTACAGACTCATGCTTTTAGGACCAGAGGGCCCAAGGTCAAAAAACTATCCAGTAGCACAGCATTATGGGTAGCAGCCCCAGACAATGTGCCTGTTTCCTAATACAGCAATGTATACTGCTTACAGGCCCCTACAAGTGCCCCACCATATTTTTTTAAAAGGGCACTTCTCTCATTAAATAATTGATATAGTGATTAACAAAATCCCAGCAAAAGTGTTACTAAATACAAACAGTATGAACCATTTCTAAAACTATCTGTACCGGGTCCTCAAGCTTTCCCACTAAGCTGTTGCTCTTTCCCAATCACCAACAGATGCAAGATACCCGATCCTTTCAGTTGCAACTGCAACTACCTATTTGGCATGTTGGGGTTTCCCTTCTCCCCAGCCCACCACTGCAGCTCTTCCTGTTCTGGCAGCCAGTGAAGAAACCTAGCTGCCACCCCTACCACCACTGCTTATTCGATGGGCAGGAAAGATGGGGCCCACATCCCACTACTATGTCATGTGGACCAGGGCCTCCATCTTCTCAGGATGGCTGCTGCTTGTCTGGCTTTGAACCCTTTCCTAGAGCATTGGGCCCTGTATGTGGGGAGGGGCCTTGCCAACATACACCTGTGAAGTAGAGGACTTTATAATCTCCCCCTCCTGCACATATTCCTCTATTGGGGTGAGAGAAAAGCCCCCAGGGCCTGCTAGCCTGTAGGGGAGGACTCTCTTGCCATCTCTGTGAGGGCTGAGATCTCCCTCCTGGTGGACAGACCACAGCCCACCTGAAGAGAAAGACCGGTGGGCTCATAGAGGAGCAAAGTCCTAAGTCCCCTGAAAAGGAACAGCAGCAGCAAACTAGATTTCCTCTGCTCTCTAGCCTGCCCAAAGACAGAATGCAGGTCAGGCAGGAGAGAACCCGCAACCCACCTGAAGACTGGCACCAGGTTTCCCCCACCATTCCAAAGGGCTCTTATGCAGATGGCATATGTCACCTTATCTTGAAGAGTGGAGAAACACAGGAACCCTATGTGTGGGTTTGGCTAGAGCTCTGGATTATTTTAATCCACTACTAGTTGATGGGTTGTGCTTTAGTTTGGGGGCTTTGGGGTGTGTGTGAGAATGACCTGTTTTTAATTCACCTTTACTTTTTACTTAATTTCTATATTTATGTTTTGTCTTTTATATTCATTTTACTAGACACAAATAACGTTTATACACGAAGATTTATTTTATCACAGAGACCAGGGATTGAATGCACATGAAAATGAATTATGCTCTTATCCAAGACAATACCACTTCAGAAAAGAATTAATAATACTGATAGAATTACTTCCAGACCAAACCTCAACCATTTCTGAAGTATACTTTGGCACCTTTACCAAAGCATAGCTTGAACTAACACTAAGAATTAGCTACAGTAGATTGCTGGAACAATTTTTATAATGGGGTTCTGCTGATGGAAACCATGTATTTGGTGTTTGTTATTACTACTTCAAGTCAGGGGGTAGAGCAGCACCCCTAGTTCCAGCACCAATGGTTGGCAATGCTGAGATGTTCTGGTGAGGACGAGCTACAATGCAGAAGTTACTGCCCTAGTGCTGATAAGTTTTGCCAGGTAGTTCTGCCTTGCCTTGCCATCCCATTTCTATTCCGGTTTCAATCTGTCTGTTGTCTACGTGCAATATGCTCTAGTAGCTGTTCCTTTCAGCGAACAGCATCAGTATTTATCATCTCCTGGCAGATGTTAAAACTGCAGGGCTTGTTTGAAACACTGTTTAGTATAGTTATAAAATGCTAACAGATAAGTGCCTAATTCAATAACATTTCACATATCCTCTATTAATTCTTCACAATGATTAAATAGGGAATTTGTATGACATGTTAATAAGGACACAGAATCCAGAGAGATTCCCTTAAGCATGTGGAATTCACGTAAAATATACACACATCCATTATAATTGGTAGCAAACAGCCCCCTTGCAGATATTCAGAGATGCACAACATTAATTATTCTGTATTCTGAGCTGCCCTGTACAAGAAATTATAGCAATGGATCTTAGAATCATAGAACTTAGAGATGGAAAAGTGCAGAATTGTTCTTAGTAATTAAAATTAAAAAAAGAAAAGAAGCCACAGAAAACAATTAAAAAAACAGTTAACATTGTTTAGTGACAATATATTTACCAATCATATCATTTTAAAACAAGGACATTAAATGCACAAAACTATATTAATATACTTTATGGGGGATTTTAAGCAACATTAGAAGTCAATAAATTCAGAAGTATATTTCCCACCACAGTAACTGTATCATGGTTACTTGCACAGAACACATTAAGGGCCCAATCCTTAATATGCCAGAATGCTGAGGCACACAAACTCTCAGGTTTTGGACATATGACTCTATGCAGTAATGCAAAATACTATATACTCAGATATGCAAGGGAGCTGAGTCAGTCATTATAGGATTTTTTTTTAAATTCCTGGTCTTTGTGCATGCAACCAAAAATTCCATTAAAATGGGGGGGGGGGGTTGGCCATCAGACATAATGAGAATTCTTGGTATTCAGTAGTATTCAAACATGTTGCCTTTGGGCCAAATCCTGACTTTATGGCCCCTTTATGTAGTATTTGTAAGCCACAGAAATATACCCTATAAACATATTTAGTACAGTGCAAAAGTACTACTGTAACCATGATTTTTATTGATACAGGGGTGAATTTTCTGTTTGTTATGGCTTATAGCATCAAGGATGATTCACTGCTTGTTATACTACATTGTGCTTCTTTAAAGAGATGCTTCCTTATGGCTATGTTTTCAGTATACTAATGTAACACTTATCTCTCATAGTGTACTTACAGATTTTTTTTTTTAAATGAAGATTTCATTTCACAGATATTCCTGGCATGAGATACACTTGACACTAACCCTTTCAAGAAAAGTTTGCTGAAAACTACCATGCACAACACATAACTGATAGATTGTGAAGTGCTCATGTATGGTAATGATTAAAGTGCCTTTTGGATTCTTACCCAAAAATCAGTTATGAACATTAAATCATGATTTATATCCTAAAATTATTAATTAACACTATAAAAACACTATTTTTTTTAATCATGGCTTCCAATCCACTAGAGTGATTCAAGAAGACATCTTTTAAAATCTGCTACTACACATACTAATCTGTAACTTTACATTTTTTGTTGTTGTTGTTAGAAATGGTCTTCCTGCAGCGTATGCTTACTACAACAGTCCTTTTTGCTAAACAAAATTCTCTCTTCTTGTGTAATTTTTTTATTTGATAACAATGCCCACCTTAAAAGTATTCTGTGGTATATTTTTCCATTTAGAAGCAGAATTCTATTGGCATGTTGTTTTATAATTATCAACAGCGCAACAAAAATTGTGGAATTCATGAAAAAAACCACTTCCAGCTAGAACAGTGGTGTCCATCCTGTGGCATTTGAATCTCTTAAGTTCTGACCATTAATGGTGACTATAGTCAGAAGAAAATTTGTATTTGATTATAAATAGAGCCATACTCTTCAGCCTAAATCAGTTCCATCCCTACGCCTTCTAAACTGCCTGCCACTGCTTTGCCAGCTGAGAACTGTGGGTACGTTTCTGCTTCCTTTGCACAGCTTAAGTGGTGCCAAAGATGCGGAATAGGGCAAAGATTCAGCCTCAAACTACTAATGTTGGGCCATTGACCTCTGAGATATTATTGTTATGGTGGGAGTCACCAAATGTTGCTGTTACAGAGTTTTTCAAGGTCTTTTTCCTACCATGAGAATACTATTCAGTTTCCTGATATGGTTTCAAATCAGGACCTAGGAACAGGTGTCTGAATTGAGTAATCTCAGCTCTTCCCTACAACAAATAGTTATTTTGATATTTCCTAGGGATAAATTCCTGATTATTAATGAAAGTAGCTAGGGAGACGGCCTTTGGTACAGGAATTTTAAAAATGTGCTAAGGTGGCCTGGATGAATGGGTAATATTTTGGGGGTGACTTAAATTTCTGTTTAACCCAACAATTATTATGAATAGTTATATTTGGGCTCCAGTCTTGTTTGAAGTTTACACAGTGTTTAGATTGTCTATTGTTTACCCAGTTGATTGTGTCTTTTGATTGTGATGCGTAATTATAATAAGTCAAATGAGGGAAAACTAATCCACACAATTTTGTAGTTGTTTTACAGAACTTTAGAACTCACCCTTTTGTGTTTTATGTTTCCATACGAATTTTAATAGTGCATCCTGCCATGTTTTAGTGGTGTATCAAGGATACCAAGAGGGATGAACTGAAACAAATATAAAAACTTCTGGTGGACAATAACTGCATCTTCACCTAGACTACTCTACCTATCCAAGAATTTCATATTTGTTCCATTCTTCCAAGTTCTATTATTTTATTCAATGTTAGAGGGTAATTTGTCTTAAAAAGATTTTTGTTTTTCCACAATATTTATTCCTAAATATTTTAAAGATTCCTTTACCCACTTAAATTTATGTGCCACAGCATGTTTGGGGATCAGGTTAAAAAGGCTGGTCACAAGGCATATTCACATGGAGAACTTACAAAAAGAGTCCCATTGAAGCCAGTGTGGTTTACTTAGGTAAGTAAATGCTTATCATGGAATTCTGCAATTTGGCCCTTTATGAATGAAACCTATGGGAATTTAGGTCAATTTTTGTTGAAATTATCATATAACAACTTATTTTTAACTTATTAGTTGAAACTAATAAGTTTTAATCAATGCTGTGATTTTGGAACACAAATGGTGTACAACTCACTTGAGGATCAGGGCCTTATTTAGCATAGAAACTTTTTAATACAAACAAGTGATTTGTAAGAATAACCCTTATTTATATCTCGCACTATCATACCCTAGTCTAGGAAACTAGACTTCCCGCATAATGAATCTCCCACAATAAACAGCTTTAAATATTGTACAGCATAATTCTCCACTCTTGCTAATCTGCTCAGAAGATTAATGAGGTAAGTAAAAAAAAAAAAACCCTCTTCCTTTAATATAAAGTTTTGATTCATAGACATTCTTATGTAGTTATTATGAAGTTCAACTGAAGCTAATTTTTGCAAGACTAGTTACATTGTCACTTTAATAGAGCAACTGCTTTCATGGTACCTGTGATATAGGCAACACCAACTAAAAGCAATATTCCTAATGGAAAACCAGCTTGCTTCATTGAATAAGGCAGTCCTGTGAATAATGAAACAAACAAAAGATTAGAGAAAAGCCTTTTTAAATACTTTCTATTTATTTGTGGTGATCTTATTGTAAAGGAAGCAGTCTGTTAAAAAAAAAGTCTATTATTTATTCCCAAAACAGGAACAAACAGTTTAAAGTTCCTCAGCACTGTCCTATATGTATACATCAGACTTGAGAGGGATCATTTTTGAGGGCAAAGGGTAGTTCAGTCTTAAGTCCACCCAGTACTTGATCTCTCTGCTGGCTCTGCTAACAAGGTTACAGATTATTCAACACAATGGGGCCTCTGATTTCATTTGGCAAATGTAATGTTGTCACAATACAAATACATTATAATAATACCATAGTCACAGCAGTAAAATAATGTGAGAAAAACATGTTTTTCACACAACTGGAGATTTATACATATATGAAAGGGTGATTAGACTAAAGTGAAGAAAAGTGTATTTACCTATTATTCCCGATCCTATGATAGAGTTGATAACATTAAAACCAGCTGATGGGAGATCACTGTTTCCTCCTTTAGTCCTAGGCTTACAAACCAAGGCCGTTCTGTCATCTGTTTCTATCTATTCCAATAAGAGAATATTAGTGTTATACAAAAACATATTAGACTAATGGAGAACAATTATGTCAGACATGTTTTGAGTCTTACTAAGTTACAGAAGTATGCTTTATCAATCTTCTGCAGCTTGTTTTGTTCTGACTAGATATCAGTTGAGTCTGGATCCACATAAGCTTTAAAAGTGGGATGATGGCCAAAGATCTGTTCTCAGTGAGATTTTGGCCCCCAAAGGATGAAATATCATGGAATCAATCAGGTATTCTTCCAAGATTTCAGCCACATCTGACCAAGCAGTAGAAAATAAGCCACTTCTGATTTTGGATCAGTCCCAGAACGAAAATCAGAGAGATGGATTCAATTCCAAGAATTTAAACCAGAATCTGAAGAAGTGCTGACTCAAGAAGTGATGACTTTTTTCCGCTTCTAATAATTTCTTTCTCAACCAAAGTTTTAGACCACAGTGAATAGCTAATTGATATTAATAAAATTGGCTTGCCCCAGTAAACTGCCATGTGAAAGACCCAAATTCAAGGCAAAGCTTAGACTCTCACTGCAGTAGCCAGTAGTTTTGCAGAGATAATGTTCTCAGCCTCTAGATCAGGGGTTCTCAAACGGGGGGGGCCAGGACCCCTCAGGGAACATTATTACATGGAGGGTCGTGAGCTGTCAGCCTCCACCTCAAACTTCGCTTTGCAGCCAGCATTTATAATGGTGTTAAATATATAAAAAAGTGTTTTTAATTTATAAGGGGGGTCACACTCAGGGGCTTGCTATGTGAAAGGGGTCACCAGTACAAAAGTTTGAGAACCACTGCTCTAGAAGGTTCATATTAGTCTAAGCACATCCTTCTCTTAGAGAGGCAATACACTGTCCAGGGAAATATAGTCCCACCAACCAGGAGATCAATAAATGCAGTGATATGTAATTAAAAGGAGAAACATAAATTTAATGAAGAAAATGGCAATTCAGAATTAAAGTATGATGATTTAGCTTGTACACACCATGATACTGAAATCACCATCTCAGAGAGGTAGGAGCTTGCTAAATATATACATGAGTAAGACTGTCACGGAAGGCACAGATTCCATGATTTTCTGGGACCTCCGTGACTTCTGCAGCCAGCAGGTGCGACTGACCCCAGGGTTGCCCGAGCAGCTCGAGCGGCCCCGGAGCCAGACACACCAGCCCCCCTGCAACCTGTGATGGACAGGTCCTGGGCCGCCCCCGGCCAGCAGCGGCTGCGGTGGTCCTAGGCCACCCCCTGGCAGCAGCATGGCAGTCTCAAGCTGGCAGGTTCGCCCCCACCCCCAGTACCAGCGGGCACCCCGGAGGCCCCCCTCCAGAACAGCAGCTGTGCCCCTGGAGCCCCCCAGAAAAACAAATATTTAGTCAGGGGTATATAGTACAAATCATGGACAGGTCACGGGCCATGAATTTTTGTTTATCACCTGTGACCTGTCCTTGACTTTTACTAAAAATGCCCATGACTAAATCTCAGCCTTACACATGAGACAGTACAAAAAATAATTCAGCTCAGATGCCTGTAGCCAACACCGCTAAAAAAAAAGTTAAATATGACTGATAAACCAAAGATTGATTTACTTCATAGGAATCTGTGCAGTGCCATAATCTGACAAGAATGTAAAACCATCACAACAGAATTAAGTGGCTACATGCAATTCTTCAAAGTTGCCTGCTGTTGACAGCAGTGTACACCATCAGCACTTCCACTGGACTGGAACAATTTAGGCTCTCTCTTTTGTATTAGGTATTTGCATGTTTCTTTGCATTCTTGCATTCTTTGTATTTGCACGTTTCTTTCCACCATTTCTTGAACCAAAAATATTTTTTACTTACTCAAAAAATTGTACTATACAAGTCAGAAATTCATTCTTAATTTGTCTCATTTCCAGATCGCTGCTTAACATGCAAAATACAAATTTCTACCTAATCTTTAGAACAAGTGATTGTTGTCAGACTGCATTGGTACCCCTGTAAAGCATCCATTAAATATAAATCCTTATAGTCAAGCTTTGTGGAAATGGATGGACTAGCCTGGACATGACCCTTTTTAACATTTTTACTATTGCAGAACTGGCCTTCAGTCTTGGCAACAGTCTCAGTAAAGCATCTCAGAAATCAGTAGAATGCTAGACTGTATTTGGTACACATGGGAGAGGAAAAGCCCATGTTAAGAGATGTATGTCCAACAAATCTGATTCTTTAAAAGTTATCAATTTGTGTCAGATACAGCAGGATGTAGTATATTAAATTAATAGTTTATTCTAGGGCTGTCAATTAATCGCAATTAACTCACACGATTAACTCAAAAATAATTGTGATTAAACATAGTTTTAATCACACTATTAAACAATAATAGAATACCAACTGAAATTTATTAAATATTTTTGGATGTTTTTCTACATTTTCAAATATATTGATTTTCATTATAACACAGAATACAAAGTGTACAGTGCTCACTTTATATTATTTTTATTACAAATATTTACATTGTAAAAAACAAAAGAAATAGTAGGGAGGAGAGATAGTTGCCTATATAAGACAAAGGCCCTAATATTGGGATGGTCCCAATAATATAAGGACATCTGGTCACTCTACCTGAAAGTGAGAACAGGCATTCACATGGATGGCACTTTTGTCTGAGTGATTGGCTGAACAAAAAGTAGGACTGAATGGACTTGAAGGCTCTAAAGTTTTACATTGTTTTATTTTTGATTGCAGTTATTTTTTGTACATAATTCTACATTTGTAAATTCGACTTTCACGATAAAGAGACTGCACTACAGTACTTGTATTAGATGAACTGAAATATTTTTTACAGTACAAATATTTTTAATCAAAAATAAATATAAAGTGAGCACTATACACTTTGTATTCAGTGTTGTAACTGAAATCAATATATTTGAAAATATGGAAAACATCCAAAATATTTAAATAAATGGTATTCTATTATTAACAGTGTGATTAATCATGATTTTTAATCGCTTGATAACCCGAGTTTATTCTGATCACATGTTTACCGCATTTCATGCATTTTCATGTTGGATAAAATGGGAACTTATTCTTGTCTTGGGATTCTTACATCCCATGAAGTGAGCTGTAGCTCACGAAAACTTATAGTCAAATAAATTTGTTAGTCTCTAAGGTGCCAGAAGTACTCCTTTTCTTTTTGTGGATACAGACTAACATGGCTGCCACTCAGAAACTTTAATGAATTTTCTCCCCTTAGATATTCATGTGAAAAACAAAGGCTTAGGCGACTGATCTTCAGACGCATCAAGCACCCCACAGCTCCTGTGAGCTGTTCCAGGTGACAAAAGAAGTGTGTGTTTCGGTGTGGTGGGAGGAGTCAGGATTAAATCTCAGGCCGCCTGACTTCTGCTGCTGTGTTTTATCTTTCCTTCCCTATATTGCTCATGTGGAGCCACTGAGATGAAAAGAGATTACCAGGAGCAGTTATTTCTGGTGACTGCCCACGGAAGACTTTGAAAGTCTATTTACGAACAGTTCTGTTGCTAGCAACAATTTTTATAGCTTTTCCTCTTTTCCATTTTATTTTTATAACTACCTCTCCTCGCATCATTTGCACTAAAACAGCTGTTTAGTGAAGCCAACACCTAATTAAATATTGACATTGACAGTCTTTTCCCATTCCTTAATCATAAAGGTGAACGAGTAGATCGTGCCTGAGCTTGTACACTTTCTGGAAAGTTTTGCAAAGCTTATTTCCTGTCTTAAAGCGTGTTCAAAGCAAATGCAGAAAAGTGCCTTTAAATAAATAAGTGAAGGACTTTAAACGTGAAATGTAGCTGGGTGAAGAGCAGGCTTGGGTTCGTTTCTTCTGTCCACATCAAGGAAAGAGTTCGCTGTCAGACACGGAGCTCCCAGGCCAAGCAATAATAGGAGGCTTTCAAAGCGTTGGGAGTGAGACTGTTGCATGCAATACCCCCCCACACACACACAAAAATCATACATACACACACCCCGCCCGTACCCCTCAAGTTCTGCGTCTCCAAAAGCCAGCAACTTGAAACACGACCCGCAAATTCTGGTCTGCAGGAGGCTGAGCTAACGGCGCTGCCTGCCTCCAGCCGGCAAAGAAGGGCGGCGGGGGGTGAGTTTGTAGCAAGCCAGCGACACTGACCCCAACTTCCCCGCGGTACCTGGTGAGCAGGGCTTGGCAGCGGGCGCTCCCGCCTGGTGTGCTGCTCCATCGCGGGGCGACGGAGGAGCCAGGCTCCCGGAGGAGCAGCAGCCGGCGGTCCTGCCGGGAGTCCCGTCTGCGGCTGCCCAAGGGCGCCCCTGACTGCGCTGACTGGCTGCCCGGCCCAGAGCCTGCCGGCAGCCGCGACACCGAGCTGCGGGCCCGCGGCGGGCTCCAAGGCCACGTGCCGCGCGGGAGCTGCGGACCCCCCCGGTTGAAGGGCGGTGCGTGAGCTCCGGGGTGGAGCGCTGGGCGACAGCGTGAAATGTACATTCAGCAGGGGAGAGGTGCCCTGGGGCAGGGAGTCGGTGTTTTGCCCACAAGCAGAGGCAGGGTGGTTAAGATAGGGAAGGGCTGGTGAGTAAATTAAGGCTCTGGAAGTTTAGGCTGTAAAACAGAACACAGGGGACGGAGAGGCAATGCAGCCAAGCCCGCTGAGCCAAGGGTACATTCAGAAAAGGGGGTGGAGGTGAAAAGAAGGGGCCAAAACCCAGGGCAGGGGTAGCTGTGGGCAGGGGTGAAAGCGGCCGGTAGGGGCCGTTCTGGGTACTGGTGAGAACCCGCCCCGGCCGGTACCCAGCCCACATCAATGCGCTTTAATGCCCCTGCCCCTTTTGCCTGCCCTGTTGGTGACCCTGCTGGTAGGGTCTGTACCGGCGGGGCCACCCACGGGGGCGGGGGAAGGGGCAGCAACGTTAAAGCGCCGCAGCGGCACAGGACTGTCCTTAAAGCGCTGCCCCTCCCCCTGTGGGCGGCCCTGCCGCTAGGGTCCCGACCAGCGGGGTCGCCAACAGGGGAGGCAAAAGGGGCAGGGACATTCAAGCGCTGCCACAGCAGCGCTTTAAGGATGGTCCTTTGCCGCCGTGGCGCTTTAATGTTGCTGCGCCGCCCTCCCCCCGTCGGCGGGGGGCGCAGCAACGTTAAAGTGCTGCCGCGGCAAAGGACCCTGCGGCACTTTAACGTTCCTGCCCCTTTTGCCCCCCCCCCCCGGCCGCCAACGGGCGCGGAGGGGAGCAAAGGGAGCAGCTGCCCTGGGGCCAGCGATTTAAAAGGGCCTGGGGCTCCGGACACCGCTGCCACTACAGCAGCAATGGCATCCGGAGCCCTGGGCCCTTTAAATCAACACAAGAGCCCTGAAGGGCGCGGGCCAGCCAGACTGGAAGGGCTGGCTGGGGGATGCTGACCCCCCCCCCCAGCTCCACCCCTTCCACCCGCGGCCCTGCCCCGTCCAGGAGCCAGAGCCCCCCGGCCCTGGTAGGTGGTCTCAGTTACTTTCACCCCTGGCTGTGGTAAAAAGAAGTTCCCAGTCACATAGCACTTATGTGGACCCATCACCTTAGTATATGAGCGCCTCACAAGGTCTAACCTATTTCTCCTCACAGCCCCTCAGTGAGATAGAGCAGTGCTGTCCCCATTGTACAGATGCGGCACTGAGGCACACACAGACTAAAGGCCAGATTTTCAAAGGTATTTAGGCAGCTAGTGGGATTTTCAAAAGTGCCTAGAAAGTTAGGTGCTTTGTAAACCCCACTAGATGCTTAGCTGCATCTTTGGGTGCCTAAAAGGTTTTGAAACTCTCTTTAAGGCATTGCCCTGAGGTCATACAGGAAGTCCATGGGGGAAGTAGAACGCAGGTCTTTCAGGGCTAGCGTGCAGAGGGACTGAGCCCACCAATGAGGAAAGCAGAGCTGCTTCCTGTACCCTTAGCTTCACACTCCCCCCAGCACAAGGGGCAGATTTGGGGGGGCACAAGCCTGAGCAATTGCTGGAGAAAGGGTAGGGTCAGCGGCTGCACACAGTGGTGGAAGAACTAGACAGGCAGAAGAGTAGACCAGAGTCAAGGTGTGTTGTTTTCACACACCCCTGCAGGATTTCCCTCACAGGTAAAAATAAACAAATAGCCCGCCCCCATACTCCCTGTGCAGGGATCAACTCTGGGAAGTTCGGAGCATCTCCAAATAGTTATAAAAACCATTTTAAGCCCGGCTTCTGCATCCGGACCAGTGTGTAGGGATGTGCCTGTGCAGAGCCCTCTTGAAATCAAAATCCGATTAAGTTCAGGTGTGCTGCTCACAGGAGCTAAAGCCAACAGTTGCATCTCATTTTGGAGCATCAGAGCCCATGAGCAGGGACTGTGTCATTCTATGAGTGTGCAAAAACCTTATACAAGAGGGCCTTTATCTTGATATTGGTTCCTAGATTTAACCCCAGTGAAAATAATAATAGAGAGCTGGGTCCTGCAATGAGCTTCCTGGGGCTAGGTGCCTGTGCCCAGGTGGGGCTCATTGCAGCCTTTGAGCCACAGTATTCAACGTTGTTTTGGAGTGGGTTTGGAAAGGCACATGCTCCCATTTTCGTTAACTTGAAATACCATTGCACTGGTCCCTCAGAAATTAGGCTTCTGTGTGTTTCTGGGAATTTATGAAACCCTGAATTTGTAAAACTTTTGTTTAACTCTACAGTACAATGAAAACCTACAGGGGATGTGACTAACACCTGCTATAAGGTCATATCTGTTCATGAACAGCAGTTTTCTACCTACTTCATGTAATTTATTAGGTATATGTACATAGTTATTGGATTGCTACTTTTGTTCTCCTAAAATAGGCCAAATTAGTATAGAAAACATCTACTAAGTATCCCATAATTCATGCAAGTCCCTGGAAGAAGAAAACATCAAATTAAAACCTGACTAAGGATACAGTAAAACTATAGAAGCAAAATTCCTGGAAAAACAGTATTTATTAATAACAATGTGATTTTGATAGATGCTGTTTCCAAGTACAGCAGACTGGAAGAGCCATAAACTCCAATTCTTGGGAAAATGAATGAGTATAAACAATATAGATGTTAAATAATGATAAATAAATAAAGTAGTTTAACATCTGACTTGCTCACAATGTGTGAAGCAAGCACCATGCTGTCACCATGCAAGAAAAATAATTGAATCTCAGTCTGCAGGCAGGAAGAAAAAACAAACCCAGGTGCTATTATTAACAGGGGAACTGACATTAAAGGGGTGTTTAGGTCCTGCAGTAGTCCAGGATAATGTGACAATTGGCCAATTTAACTCGTGTTTCTGACAGGAATGTACACTTTCAGATTTAATTAATAGATTATAATGTTGACCTTTTCCCATGATGATTGTACTTCTTCAGTCAGATGATAGGCTTGAAAAAACAGATCACAATGCCACTGACCTTTTAACTTTCGGAAATGTAGCATATTTTGAGGAATCATGTCACCACCCTCTGTTGAAATTAGAATCTCAGCCTCCTGGTTCTTTTCAAATATAAGTGCAATTCCAATATACAGTTACGTTTATTATTTGGCAGTAAAATAGTACATCTTGTGAGCGAATGTAGTTGCTCTACTTGGGCCCTGGTACATAAGGTGATAGGAAAGTGAAATTGTAGTTCTAGGTGGTCAGGGAAGGAGCTAAGTCAGGGGTGGGCAAACTTTTTGGCCCAAGGGCCACATTGGGGTACGAAACTGTATGGAGGGCCAGTTAGGGAAGGCTGTGCCTCCCCAAACAGCCTGGCCCCTGCCCCCATCCACCCCCTCTTCCTGCCCCCTGCCTGCCCTCCCCCGAACCTCCACCCCATCCAACCCCCCCGTCCCCGACTGCCCCCCCGGGACCCTCTGCCCCTTATCCAACCCCCCAGCCCCCTTACCAGGCCGCTCAGAGCAGCATGTCTGAATGCCCTGATAATTATCTTGTATTAGGGGGGACAGCGTGGGAGGGGCGGGGACTACCCTCCAGGGCCAGGAGCTCAGGGGCTGGGCAGGACGGTCCAGCAGGCTGGATGTGGCCCACGGGCCATAGTTTGCCCACCTCTGAGCTAAGTGATGTGTTGCTGGGGAGAGAGTGTATAGGACTGACTGACAAGCTTGAGGTTGTAGTGAGTTATACACAAGCATTTGGAAGGTAATATATTTTCAGTATAGAATTAAAATAGGAAAACCACTGATGAAAGTTTTTTGATATCTCACTGATGACAGAGTGATACCAGATGATTCTGGAATGGCCAGAATACCCCAAGACGTTCACTTCCAGGGAGTGTCACTCCTGGTGAGTGGAGCGTGGGGGCAATGTTGTTAATTCAAGATGAAACCTGTCAAAGTTGTACGTCTGCATGATCTAAGGAGAGCCCCAAATCCATGGATGTGCAGCTGTCTTGTATGGATGATTCATTCACTGGCCCTCTCCTGCCAACAGAAAGGTTCCAAAAGAAAGTATGATATCCCTGACCTTGTGTCTGTTTACCCGCTTAGTAGTAACTGCAGAAGGGACTCTGGAGGAGTTAACACGGCCTCAAGTAATGTTAATTCTGGGTGGAAAGTCTGCATAGAAACCCCCCATCTTCCTCTTTCTGCATTTCTACACCCAATATCTTTGTGAAGCTCCTTCCACATGGGAGTCCAGGAGAGAGGCTTGTGCAGAGACCCAGGAAAAGGCAACTTTGCCACTGAGGCACTATTCCCCTTTCCCTGCACTCAGGATGAGTTCTATTTAGGTAGGTTTCAGAGTAGCAGCCGTATTAGCGTCCCCTTCACTTATGTAAGCAGAAGGGCTTATCTGGGCTTTAGGAAGTAGTGAGTAATTCAGTACAAAACAGTAGGAAGCAGTGTGGTCTTTTGGTCAAAGCCCTGAACTAACAATCCAGAGAGCTTGGGACTGATGGTCTTTCACAATAGCGTAAATCAGGAGCAAATCCAGAAGAATGAGACACTAGAATAGACTCTACTCCTGGCTCTTATGCAGATGTCCTGTGTGTGCTTGGGCAAATAACATCACCACTCTGTGCTTCAGTTTACCCATCTGTAAGTAGAGGATGATAATAGTTACCAACTTCTCAGGGATGTTCATTAAATAATCTTAATCTATAGGCTTAATTCATTAAAGCTTGCCAAACATGATGAGTACCTCAGATTGAAGATGCAAAATATTTTAAACAAGAGGCAGTATGCCTTCACTGAAGTAAGAGCATGGCTGTTAAATTTCTATCAGAGACAGATAGCAGCTGGTTATCATAACAGTTAACATATACAAGATAGGTTTCAGAGTAGCAGCCTTGTTAATCTCTATCCGCAAAAAGAAAAGGAGTACTTGTGGCACGTTAGAGTCGAACAAATTTATTTGAGCATAAACTTTTGTGAGCTACAGCTCACTTCATCAGATGCATGCCTACAAGATAATACAAGATAATTATCAGAGCATTCAACAGAGTCTGAATTTTCCATTTCAGTAGTTGAGGAAAGAGTCAACAAATACAGAGGAATATAGAACTAAAAGTTTCAATTCTGCAAAGAAATCATTGTCCTTTATCATCATAGAAAAAAGTTATTTCTTCAGATTCTATGGCCCTTTTGGGTAACAGTTTTTATTTGCAAAGTATACACAAGTCTCAGAAAAAAGCAGAATTCTAAGATCATAAGAGTCTTTGCCACATCCATAGTATTTTGTTTCTATCTTTTACTTTCTCTCTAATGGTGTTTCCTTCTATATCTGCTTCCTCCTCTGGTATTTTGTTCTTTTCTTTTTTGTCCACCTCCTGTCTTCCAAACTATCTTTTTTTTTTTCAGCTTCTTTTCTATTAAGATAGGTGCTTTAACATTTTCTACGAGACCTCACCTTGTACTCGTATCTCATACTAGAACAGTACAATGTACTTTCTAAGCAATCCTTCCCAGTTTCAAACTGATATTTTAAAAAAGTAATAGTACAGTACTGTGTAACTGAGTTGAGACTCGGCAACTTTAGAAGATATGAATTCTTTTAAAGATGAAGATAAGGACCATGCCTCAATCATGGAGCAAAGCACACAGAAGCATTAGTCTCCATTACCTTTCAGTTCCATTATCTGACCTAAGTGTGGTCACTACAGTCTTACGCAACAAGCAGTGTGTATTGCCACTGAAACATTTTTGCAGTGTGTTTTTTCTCCTGGCTGTAAACATCTCTGAAGTAGTCAGGGCAGAATAATAATGACAAACATAATTTTCAAACTTGTAAAATATAACTGGAGGCAAAACTGATGACATTAAGGGTCACATGCTGGCAAGAATTAATGTTGTGGGTATTCCAAGGGCTGTAGGATCAAGATCCCTGTTTTGTAGATTGTAGGCGTAAGGCCTGGGAAAGAATAAATTAGATTAGAAAAAGAAAATGTGAGAGACAACAAACCATAAAGCATTCACTGAGTAGTAAAAAAAAAGAGAGAGGACATTAATTTGTTCTCCACAGTATGAAAAAAAACTTAGACTCTAATCATGTTTTCTGTTTCTAGGGCAAGCTAGAATGATTAAAAGAATACATATGTTGTGCATCAATAATTTTTGTTCTTAAATATTTGTAGTGCACATGATGTAATATGGATAACTAAATCCATATAAAAAGAATATATAACATTTTTGTTCAACAACCTAACCACATTAGTTGAGCTGCTTGAAAAGTTTCCATTCAGCTCCCTGATAAGACAGAATCTGACATGTATTCTAGTGTGACTGGTCAGCTGACATGACTCAGCAAAGGAAACTTCAGAGGCCAGAGATGCAAAGGAAATTCTCTCTTTTGGTAGCAGCATAAGCATTTCATTTGTACAGTAAGAAGAGTCCCCATTATACTGTATGAATTATATCATCTGCAAACAAAGAAATGAAGAAACAGCTGTTTTAAATAAATTGTTTTAAAGCATACAGTACAGTAAAGCTTACAGTAGGCTTTGGCGATATCTCCCCAGACGGTATAAATGATCCAAGTACTGCAGCTACTTGTAAGCAGCACTCCATTTTCTAACAAAACTTTTTTGTTTGAGTTTCATGGGCACTACAATAGTCCTGTTGTTTTTAATTTAGATGGAATATATGGGCCCAAAGAGTTAAAGGTGTCTGTCTACCATTAAACAGTTTTAAACAAGGTTATGGCTTTGGTATAGAGAAACTTCATCCTGCTTTGTACCATGGCAAACACACCATTACAAGTCCTTTTAAGCTTTTATTAAAGATAGAGAAAAGAAGGAAAAAACAGTTATCACGTTTAAAATGTAAAGTATTAAATAAGGCTTTAATTTTAACAACATTCTGTGTTCCCTTAAGCTGGAGAGAGTTTTTAGAAACAACCGTCCTCCATACCCATCTTTCACAGTCTCTTAGACCTTGTCTACACTGGCAAGTTTCTGCGCAGTAAAGCAGCTTTCTGTGGTGTAACTCCCCAGGTGTACACACTGCCAAGCCACTTCATGCACAGAAACTGCACAGTTGCAGCACTGTAAAAAAACGATCCTGATGTACAGCTTTCTGCACCAGGGCTACAGCGCCGTAGTGCCAGTGTAGACACCCTGGTCAATTGCAGCGCTAAGATTGGCCTCCAGGAGGTGTCCCACAATGCCTGTTCTCGCCTCTCTGGTCATTGGTTTGAACTCTACTGCCCTGCCCCCAGCTGACCAACCGTGAGCCCCATCCCTTAAATTCCTTGGGAATTTTGAAAGCACCCTTCCTGTTTGCTCGGCGTGGCGTGCAGTGGTCTCAGTGCATCTTTCCAGGTGGCCATGCCTGCTCCATGCACCAGGTGATCCCCTGCTTGGAGCAATGCTGAGCTGCTGGACCTCATCATCATTTGGGCAGAGGAGGCTGTCCAGGCCCAGCTGCGCTCCAGCCATAAGAATTATGATACGTACGGACAGTTTTCATGGTGCATGACAGAAAGGGCCATGACTGGGACACACTGCAGTGCAGGGTCAAAGTGAAGGAGCTGTGGAATGCCTATCACAAGGCAGAGGAGGCAAACTACTGCTTTGGTGCTGCGCCTATGAGCTGCCGGTTCTACAAAGAGCTGGACACGGTACTCGGTGGCGACCCCACCTCCACTGCAAAGGCCACTGTGGATACTTCTTTGGCTCGCGTGCCAGTCAAGAGTGGACCGAGCCAGGAGGAGGAAATTTTGAATGAGGATGTGGAGGGGGACCCAGAGGCAGAGGATGACTTGGAGGTCAGAGATGCATGCAGCCAGGAGCTCTTCTCTCCGGAGGAGGCTAGCCAGTCACAGGTGTCAGAGCTTGGCGAAACGCAAACAGGAGAGGAGGCCGCTGGGAAGTGGCTTTGATTTTGGGAATCGCTGAAGCGAGATGTTGGGGGCAGGAGGGTTCAGAAAGCAGGCTTGTTTCTGTATGATTCACGTACCACCACATGCCTAGTCTGAGCGGTGGAACAGGGTGTTGATTGACTTCACGGGAATCTGCCTCAGAGATCTCCACAAAACTCTCATGGAGATACTGGGCAATCTGCTGCTGCAGGTTCTTTGGCAGAGCTGCTTAATTTCTTGCCCTATTAAGGGTAACTTTCCCACACCACTCTGCCATCACTGGGGGTGGGGGGATCATTGCTGCACGCAGGCAAGCCACATAAGGGCCAGGGCAGAAGCCGCAGTCTTGGAGAAGACCCTCCCTTGATTCCCTGCTCACCCTCAGCAGTGAGATATCTTCCATAATGAACACAGCCTGTGGAAAATGTGGGGATAGTAATGATTATAAGGCCCCACCTAAAGTGCTGGCTCTCCTCAAGAGCCACATGCCCAGTGTACAGTATGGTCCTGGGACACTGATTTCCCCTGCCCCTGTGGTTACTCACCATTCTGGGGATCTTGTGACTCATGTGTGCTTGCCTGGGGTCAGCCAGTTAGTGACAGGTATGTGAATAGTGGCTGTGTTTTAAATCACTGAATCAGTGGTCTGTGTGTTGCAAACAATACTGCTTCTGTAAAATGTTGCATTTTGGCTTCACAGAGATGACCTTGGGAGCCCAGGCTCCCTCTTTGTTATCGCCGGCTGAACAGCTGCGCAGAATTAGAAAGCGGCCACGAAGAACTAAAGAGATGTCATGATGCTCTCCGCAGCTGAAAAACAAGAATTGAAGGAGTGGCACGACAGCGAGAAGAGGGACTAAAAGGAGAATGCGGCATGCCAGAACAAAGCCATGGAGCAGCTCTTAAAAGTTATGGAGCGCCAAGCGGACACACTCCAGGTGCTACTAAACTATAAACCGAGCAGCTCTGCGCCCACCCTCCCCTGCAGCCACTGTTGCAAAACTCTTTCCCGTGCAGCCCGCAGACACTGTCAATGCACTCTTATCAACCTCCTGGCTCCAGTCTGTACCTGCTGCATCCCACCCCTATCCTGTCACAGTCCAGCCGTGCAGACTCCCAGCACCCACTGCACTCAACACCCATCGCTCTGCAGTTTGGCCCTGCTGAAGTACAGTACCTGCTGTACTGTACTCCAAAGGACAAGGTTACATATGATACTTGGACATACACAAATTTTTAATCATGCTGGGACCCCACCTCCCCCTGGGACCCTCCCTTCCCCCATCCCCCACAGTACTAATGTGTTTTTTTGTTTGTCTCTTTCTTCCGGTTGTTGATTTTTAATAAAAGAATTGTTTTGATTTGAAAGCAATCTTTATTCCATTAATTGAAAGCAAACAGAGCCCTACAAAGCAACAGGCAATTTTCTTAAACCTTCATAGTGCATCATCTGCACCAATCACAATCACCTCCTAGCATTATAAGCAGTGTACTCCCGAGCACAGCAACAAATATTAGTGGATTTCAGCTTCAAATTGCTGCCTCAAGGCATCCCTGATCCTTATGGTCCTGTGCTGTGCCCCTCTAATAGCCCTGTTCTCTGGCTGTTCAAATTCGCTGAGCCTCAGGTCCAGCCCTGAGTG